>NC_069144.1:0-132017 GCF_943734635.1 Anopheles cruzii
ACTCTGTTAATCGCAGTAATCTTCCATTTCAACGGTGCAGATTGCTAAGGTAACGTTTCAACCGTTTAACGATAAGAATAATTAACTAACCTTAAACTCTTAAGTAATCGTTATGCCCACATTGCCTGTGGCAGTCTTCTATCATTGAAATTGTTCGCATTCGAGTTACTCGCCTCGCTGGCATCCTTTGTCGACCTGCCACCACCAGTGTTAGAGGGTTTGCGACTGCTGCTAGTAGGATGATGGTATGTAAAGTTAGTGGTAGACAGCCCATTCGGTGGACATGAGCCGTTTGGCAACTGGCCAGCGGTAGCACCCGAAACATCGTGTATAGAGGAAATCGAATGGCTACAGTCACTGGATCCCCTTGAGGACGTCGAGTACTTGGAGCTGGAAGTGCACTCAAATGTTTCACTTGCGACGCGATCACAACTAGCACTGTACACTTCGTTTGTCGTGTTCAGGAGACAACTGGAGGGAATGGCATACTCGTGCTGCCGATCAGCGGCCTTTTGCCCGAGCTCGTTTACTCGCCTTTCCGGCGGTTGGTGAGTGTTTTGATGCTGGGTGGTGTTGTATTTACAATTATTAACCGTATCGTAGTTATCACAGTTTCGCGGACAGTTGCCGATTGTGGCGTAACTGTGCTGCTCTAGCCGGGTGACCGCGACTGGTGGCCCGATTGCTACGGAAGGCAGCGTATCAAGTGTGCCAGCTGGACACCCAGGAGGAAGACGTCGCCGGCCAGCCGTGTTGTATTCATTTGCGGTGGCGTAAATGTTGATCGCTGACCGTTTCTTTAGACAGTTGCTCTTCTTTACTTGCGGCATTGCGATGCGAAGCTTCTGCCAAAACTTTTTGTCATCCCACTCGATGCACGTGTTTGTGCGCAGGTACAAACGCAAATCGGCGTCGAGATCACGTTGCGGAAGGTCTCCGTACAAGATGATGATCAGCTTTCTGCGGCGCTTTAACACCTCGTGAACGGCACCCTTGAACTCGAACCGCGTCCACTCGTTGTATAGAAAGTTCTTGGAAAGCACTAAAACAGCACGCTTCGAACTCTCGACCGCTTCGACGATCGTATCTGCGAGAAAGGAACCTGCGTTGAAGTCCCTGTAGTGCAGGCACAATCGGAAACCAACATCATTTTCGAGAGTCGCTGCTAGTATTTGATTTACGAAGTGCTCGTCCTGTAGCGAGTACGTTATGTACGCATCATATAGCCGATCTTTGTCGTACTCATTCACGAACGTACTGGACTTGTAGCACAGCGAACCAAGGCAGCCTGAATGAACCCACACTTTCAACTCCTTTCTGTAACAGAACAAGCCGAATATTAAACCAAAAAACCCGACGAACGCACATGTAGCAACTAATAGCAGCGGCAGCATATCTTCTATCTCCTGTGTATGTACGATCGAGGACATTCCTTCGCGGAAAGTACATTTGGTTCCATTTTTTTCTTTCAGGATACTCGTAAGGTTGTTGTAAACACAGGAAATTTCGTTCGCGTCCACTATCTTGTCGGCGTTGGACTGCAGGTACACCCGAAGCTTGTTGAGAAATCCGCAATCACATGTCCATGCGTTGTTTGCGAGAGCGATCTCCACAAGATATGGATTTGCTGCCAGCTGCCAAACTTCGAAGCTAGTTATACGGTTTCCATCCAATCGCAGCACTTCCAGCTTACGCAACTCGCTGAACGTGTGATCTTCAATGTGCGAAATCCGGTTACCCTGCAGATACAGCTCACGGAGACTCTCAAGGGCACCAAATTCGTAGCCGTACAATTTTTGTATAACGTTGAACTCTAAATGTAAAGTTATAAGTCGGCGCAATCCTATGAAGGTCGTGTTGTATAACATTGCGATGTTGGAGTGGTTGCCGTATAAAACACGCAAGTTTTTGCGACCGATAAAACTGTGGCCAGATAGTTCGACCAGATTATTGCCGTCAAGATAAACCTCCGTCGTGTCCATGGGGATGTTATTCGGGATATCGGTATAGCCAGCGGCTGAGCAATCAACAATGTTTGTAGACCAGCTGTTGTCGTGATAGCAGTGGCAGTTATTCGGACAGGTCATTTCGCAGTCACACGCATCAAACTCGCAACAATGGCATAGTGCGAAACAGTGTGTGTTGTAGCTGCACAGAAAGTGCTTTGGCTCAGCTTCTATAAGCGCGACATAGGAGCGTTCGCGGTTGTACATTAATTTGCAGTACACTGTTTCAATGTCGTTGATGGTCGGATACTGCCGCGAGGTGACATGGTTAATCTTCTGCAACCAATCGATGTTGCAGTCGCAGACGAATGGATTTCCACCGATGTAAAATTCCGGAAGCTGCTTGTCTTCCGGAACCGGTTGCAGTCGCAACGCCTTGATGTCCAATCCAGTGAGCTGGTTGGCGTATAAATCTACGCGGGTGAGGTTCGTCTTCTGCATGAAACAGTGGGGCTCTAAGTGCACTATCAGATTATCGTTCAGAAATAGAAACTCGATACTGTTGGGGATGGTTGCTGGCGTCACTCTTGTAAGTTGGTTGAAGCTGGCATCGAGTGTCTGCAGGTGAAGCTGGGAATCCATGGCGTAACGATTTGTCAGCTCCGTTAGCTCATTTTTGTGTAGATCGAGCCATTGCAGATGAGAAGGAATCTGCGAGTAGTCGAAGTGCTCAAGCCGATTATCGGATATGTTAAGCCAGACGAGGCTTGGCATATTTGTAAATAGACCACCTATGTCGGTCAATAGATTGCCATCTAGTCGAATAGCTTGCACGCTAACAGCCGCCTCAAAAGCACCCTTCTCGATATGAGTTATTTTGTTGCGCGCAATGTTCAAAATTTGCAAACTCGGTAGATCTTTGAATGCTTTGCGGGTAATATTTTCGACATTGTTGCTTATCAAACGCAGTCCATACAGATTATTCATTCCTCTGAAACCAGGCTCTTCGATGACACTGATGGAATTTTCTCCGAGATCAACCGTACGTAACAATCGCATGTCTTTTAGCGCCAAAGGCACCTGAGATAGCTCATTTCCGTTCAGGTTCAGATCCTGCAGTGAACTGCAGTTCCGAAATGCTTCAGGGTGCACGCCCGTAAGAGCATTGTTGTCCAGCGATAGAAGTGACAGAGCATATAGTCCATTCAGCGAGTAAGCATCAAGGTATTTGATCTTGTTGTGCGATAATAGTAAAGTATGCAAATTGTTCATCGGCGAGAACGTATCCGCCGCAATGTTGTCCAGCTGGTTGTGGCGCAGATTGAGAATTTGTAGTGTATAGAGATCCGAAAAAATTTCAGATTCTAGTTTGGTAATTTTGTTGTCCGCTAGATTGAGCAACACCAATCGAATCAACCCAGCGAATGTCTCCCGATTCACCCAGGCCGACGTTAGCTGATTTATCGATAGATCCAATGCTTGCAGTTGCTCTAGCTTTGAAAACAATCCCGGAGACAGCACGCTGATCGAGTTGTTCTGCAAGTATATTTCCTGAATCGATTGCGCTGGGTCTTTGAACAAATCCGTGGGCAAAGCAACGATTTTGTTCGAACTTAGATCCACAACCTGCAAGTCTTTCAATCCGTTCAATGCCTTATCACCAACCATGGAAATTTCGTTGTCATGAATTTTCAGCAGCTTCAAGCGCTTAAGCATACCAAAACCAGCGGCCGGTAGTAGCACAAAGTGGTTCCGTGACACATCTAAATCCTCCAGGTCCAAAGCGCAGCTGATGGGTGGTGCCACCGAACCTGTGATGTTGCCGTCATCCTTCCCGTGCTTGAGCTCTCGGAATCCGAGATCATTCACGTCTTGCAATCGATTGCAACTGATGTTCAGCGATCGCAACCCATTGAGAGGACAGAAGAGATGATCGGGTAGCGACCAGATGTTGTTCATGCTCAAGTCAAGCATCTCCAAACCGCGTGTGTGACCGAACGCGGTAGGTTCAATCTCGAGGCTCAGTTCCGGCCAGTTGATGTTGTGCGTACGGATGGTGAAGTTTCGTAGTTCTCCTAACCCACTGAGCACCTCACTGGAGAACTTGGCAATTTTGCAGAATTCTAACGACAGCCGCTTGAGTCGCACCAGATGAGCAAAAGATTTTGGCTGCAATTTGCTGCGCGCCAAAATTGCATCGTTACACAGGATCGACAGTGCGGCCGTATGCTCCGCGGGTATAACACTGAAGTTCGTATTATCAAACTCACTATTCACCGTTCGCAGATTGCATATCAGATCCACATCGTTATCGGGGAGCACACGGTATTTGCAGTCGTCCGGTGCATCGTATCGAACACTGCCGGATTCTGCCGATCCCGTCGCATAGTATCGGGACTCGACTGAATCGCTGTAATTCACCGATACGAGCAGCAGTAAGGCAGGCAAAAGCAGCTCACGACTCATGTTGTGGCTCCGCGTCATACACAAAGATGACCAGATCGAGTATCAGTCGCCGTATACATAAATACACTAATTTAATTTCTCTTCTTATTCTGAACTCCCACACGCAACTCACATGGGACAGCCGAGCTGGTATTCATTCGCATAACCGTTGGACAAGGCTCACAACCATGTTAAACATGTAGTTTCACATTCCTTTAACACTGCCGTTGATGGATTCTTTTCCATAAATGAACTTCGAGGCTTTGGAGTATTTTTCTCACGCGTGTGGTTCTGTTATTAACGATCACATAATCTATTCACTCAAATTATTACGGAAGGATGCAACATAATTGCCACAAATTAGTAAAAGCAACTGAACTATTTACACTTTGGATTTCTTCGACGGTACGGTGTTATTCTTTTATCCGACACATAACAAAATCCACTATGGAAAAATCCTAAAATATACGTTGTTTTCCCGATGCTTGCTGGTTTTGTACTGATTCATTCGACACAAAATTTATGATCACCCTTGGAAGCACTGAACATACATTGAGCATCGGAGAGAAGCACTGAACATACATTGAGCATCGGAGAGATTTCCTGATGAGATGGTCTCACACACACTACCAATCTAACGAAATTGCTTGTGTTTTCATATCGTCCTATTTCGCTTTTACTGCTAGCTCTATGCTCTTCTCAAACATAACGTATCCACAGGCTCTCTCTACTCCCTTGTGTTTTCTCTTCATGCTTCCAGATTATGAACGCTCTCCGCAGTCTCCACAGATTTTAACCCCGCAGCACTCCGCAGCGCTGCTCTTAGCTCTTATGTTCATTTGTTCACGTGGGTCAAGCATGCTGCAGTAACATGTTGGATGAGTTGTTCCGTATTTTATTCAACGCCGTTTGGTTTGGGTAAGATTTCTGCAGTAGAAAGTAGGAGAAAAAGTGTTTGTAATAAAAAGTTGAACGTTCTCTCTACAATAGATACTAAAAATAATTCTGTAGAACGAATTTCGATACAAAGATGAACATAAAATGCAACAAATTAGCTTTATTGTTTCATTCCAGTAACGAACTCTGCTGTTTTTGTTGTCTTTGAAACCGAACTAGAACACGATTTGGTAGTTTCCTTATTTGGTTAATCAAACATGTATTTTGAATGACATTTCTGACGTAATGTAAACTTCAAATCGAATAATTATAACTCGATGTATGCCTTCGACAGCTCAGTACTTTTGCAAAGCTGATACGCTAATAGGACATCGGTCTGTTACATTTATCTACTTTTTACAAACGATTAAGGTTGGGAAATTGCATATTGTATCGCATGCAAAATTTAAAGTCCTTAATCTGCTCCTGAATAGTTCCGTAAATTCGTACGTGCATACAGTATGTCGGTGAACAATCCATCACCCGACGACAGGCACTGCAATCGCATGCCAATGACGTCTTCCCAGTCCACGTATCGAGCATCAGATCGGATTTAAATGAACGAACGTGGTTTGGGCATGCACTTTTGCACCGATAAAGTGCACTTAAATCAAAATCTCATTAAAATTACATTAATTGTCCAATGGCAATAACACAAATTGAACAGCTGCAAAGCGGGACAGTTTGTTCGGCTTCCCGGTTTGCCTGGATGTCCGGTTGTAAATCCCTTCTCAGTGCTCGTACAACAAAACCTCAAATAGCCGTAATAAGCAACAATCCGCGACCAAACTCCTCGCTCGGTCGAATATCCCGATGCGAAAACAAATTCGCTGATTTTCGCTTGCAGCGACTAGAAAGAAACAGTATCTCGCCCCTTTTCAAAATATAAAAAACAAATTAATATTCATAAAAATTCAAGAAAGTTTAATCAGTATTAAGAAAGTTTTAATCAGTTTTATCAGGCAACTAATGTCGCTTACAGTGCACTACAGAGGGTATTTTACTTAGTTTGATCGTGTTCAAATGTTTAATAACATCCACAATTAAATGATTAGTTTTGTCAGTAAAAGTGTGCCTTAGCTCTAGGTGGACTGCCGTAAAGCGTTTCGGTGACTATATTTTGTTAAGAATGTATTTATCATCTGCAAATTGGTACGATTGCGTACGGCTCAAAGACTTAGCATGCTCACACCCTTTGCAAGGTGTAATGTGTAAATCATTTCGGATATAACCAAAAATCGTTACTTCAGTATCCTGGAACACGAATCCATAGAATAATGTTGGTAGAATTTGCATGCATTTAGAAAGCATATCAAACCAGAAAGGCAGCAAGTTTATGTTATACGAAGTATTCGTGTATTCACAACGATTTTGGAGATCCCGAGCTTGTGGTAAAGGATCAAGTGCGACCCTGTTAGCCACGCTGCTTTTGAATTGGACTCTGTCAACAACAGGGTTTGAATACTGTATTTAAAGCGCATTACTCATACGTATATGAAACCCGCATGCCTCGAGCCAGCTTCGTTTAACTCAATCAGCCGTTCGAATACATCGTGGGACTTCGATCCCATCCGTTAAAATTGATACCGTTGTTTTTAAACACCCGTTCCATCGTTCGCCGCTCGGGCTCTGTTACCAAACCGGAGCAAGAGTTTTTACATGGTCAGTGATATGGTCATATTTCCTACACATTTCATTCAGTAAGAGAAAACGAAGCGCTGAAAAACGCAGCACAATTTAATCGCAGAATGCAATAAACTGGAGCAGCAGCGTTCCTCGATATAATATTCCTTCGCAACGATTCAGCACCAGAACCAGAGTGTATTCAGGAAAATATCGGAGTTATAAAATTATACATGCAACTGATGGCAACTGTAACAAAATTATAGACGACAAAATATACAACAGAAATGTTGTGATATGTTTTGTAATGATCCTAAACATTCTCGACACACGTTGCCGTAAATATATTATTTTTTCATAAACTAAAGTAAACCTTAGCAAATTATCCTGACACTGATACCGAACAATGTTAGCGTTCAGGTAAACTTTATCATTCCCTTTCTCTTTTCGCCGTGATTTTTCAACAATCTAGGTGTTTAAGTAAGATACACACATTTCTCGGTTTCTCGGCTCAGTGGCGAGAAAATCAAGCAATCAACGAAAATAATACGAGCGTAGGTAGACAACATTCCAGTTACTCTGCACTTTGCTTAGAAAGAAAAACATTCGTGTAAATCGCAGTTCCTAAAAAAGCGTCCTATAATTGCTTGGCCTGTTACCCGTAACATTTGCTCTTTGTTTTGCTTCTCAATGCGGTACAATTAAGTCACAAACCGGTGAAAAGTGAGAAATTTCCTGCGTAAAGCAGTATTATTTCACATAGTGAGAAGAGAATCTCAATCGCATAACCTCGCATAAGAGCATAAAAATTGTGTGGTGTCAGTGTGTGTGACTTTTGATTGCTGTTCGTAATTCACTCACACATACGTAGCATCATCCGGATTATTTATGTTTTGTGTAGAATTTTTCCAGTGTAGAGTTTGAGAGCGGCTCTCTTCTCTCTCATGAGAAATAGTGCAACGCAAACGTGGAAACGTGTAACAATATGACGGCGGATTATGTTTCTGCGAGCGACAGTGTGTAAAAACAAAACAAAAAATTCGGTTGCATAGATGTGTGAGTGAAATGGTGTTCCGAGGCAACTTCAATACGAAAGCAACGACAAACGGTGCATCGAGAATAATTTAATCCTGTTTCCAAAGACAACCAGCTATTGCATAACTATTCTGAAATAGCCTGTTTAGCGCCTGCCGATGATGCTTTTCGCCATGTTCGACTTCTTCACCGCAAAACAAACAAACTTAGACAGCAGGTTGGCGAGGACTGCACAGAAAAGGAATTCTTTCGCAAATACATTCAATCGAGCACTATGTCCACAGCGAGCCCTTCGTCAAATCTTCGCCAAATACAACTCCCAGTCCCCGTACTCTCTGCCGCACGTACTTCTCGCAGGAACTGACGGCAAGCGTAATTCAGCAGATATTTCAATGTCGAAGGTTTGTCGCCTTCTCTAAGGATATTAGAATTTCAGACACGTCATTGATGTTGAGTCAAAAGTGTTCCAATTAAGTGGGATACATCCTCAACGCTTTGGAACGGTCTACAATCCTTTCTTTCCCTTCGTTGTGTTATGCCAACAGTAAAGGACGGTGACTAATAGTTTAACCGAATTAGAAGCAAACCCGGAAAATCGAGACGTTGGGACGCAAAACCTAAAAGCTTAGAACAATTTATAACACCTTAGGATGTCGTAAAAATTAGCAGTAGACGCAAGCAAACGATTAAAGTTGCTGATTAGCTAGAAACAAGAAGGAATAACGTTGTTTGTAGTTATCGTTAGTTGAGAAATCCAATTTTTCCACACTTTTTACGTTCAAAGATAAACTACGTATTTCGAATGGAAAGTTTAACATTTTTTGACAGGTCTATATATTAATCGTGGGGAATTAAGTGATGTGAGTCCACTCGAAATCACTTCGTCATATACTTCTGTATGTTAAACACTGTTACTTCAGTTTACATTTACTCGATGAACATATTTCTGATAAGCTAGAAAGTATTGCACGTTGAACAACGTACACAATACCCTGTGTATGAATATGCAGCCCCATGGATAAATCTTTTCTCTTAAGTCTTGCAACCAACAGTTAAAACACGACAAACCGATTTTTCTTGATAAACTTTTGCTTGACTTGGCTGAACGATCATAATATGCCGTTGCCATGATGTTATACATAACTGGTTTCCGCGGTCTATGCCAAAAACAGTGAGGTGATTCTCTTCGTCCTCTGCCAGCAAAAAGATTGTTTGTGCTTTGTACTAGAGCGCTGTTCCATTTTTGCGTGTTTGTGTACATTGAACGTGTGTTTGAGAGTATGTGGCGACTACAGAAGCCCAAACATTTCATCTCATCGCAAGTGATATTATTGTTAGTCAGCATGTTTTTTCTAACCAGCGGCCAGCAGTCCTTAACCGCATTCGCTACCACCCCATATCCAGCGTACTGCAGCAGCGAGAAAAGTTATCTCATTTTAGCAAGCCGTCGTTGGCAGTCTCACTTTGCTGTCTGGAAAACTCGGATCTTTGACAACGTGCCACTGATAAGAACACCTCAGCTTGCGTCTCGTAACCTTCTACCGCAAGTTGTCAATATCATGCTACTCGGCTGCCGGTCTGCTGCCTTCTTTGCCATGCCTTCAAAAGTCAAAAAGTCTCCAAGTGTTACCCTTCGCTTGCGATTTTCATTCTCTCGATTTCGATTGCTTCACGGAGCCATGTTTCTTGTGCGCGTGTGTCTACGGAAAGTCATCACGACAGAGGTATTAGGGACACTGAAAACTTTACCGTTTCATCCACATGGTTCTGCGGCCAAATATGCCGGGCTGGTAGCGAGAAAAAGTTTTATAAAATTATAAAGATGCCAAAAATTATTATTGTTATTATTATGGGCACTTTATTTGTACCGTCCTTATTCGTATCATTTGCGCAATGACAGACGAACACTAGATCTCCAACGTGTCACCATCAACATCATCATCATTTTTGGTCGTTTTATCGCAAGCAACTTGAGACGAAACTTGGCATCATTCCAAACCATGGCGCAGAAGTCAAACAAATTTAAAGCTTCGAATAGTCGGCACATTATATAATGCGGTTGTTCCCATTTTTTCTCTTTTCCATCCCTGTTGCTTTTCATCATATTTTTTCTGCTACTTAAACTATAGTTTTCAAAAAAAATCTAAACAAAATAAAGCCAAAACCATAAAATCGCAAACTGTGAAATTGTCGGTAAAGTCTCGGTTAAACAACCTCAGCGATTTTTGAAACTAAAATTAATACTCAACAGAAGTAAAAAAACACTGTGATGTTAATTTCATGCGATAATGCAAAGACTATTGTCTACTTGCTAGAGAAGTTACCATAGTGAAATATATGGGATTTCCCAAACTTGCAATAAATCGATCCACTCCATTCTCTTGTTTCGCGTATTCTGTCCAATTTTAGTCGGCATTTGACCGTAGTCTGCTGGGTCCAGTCGGAAAAGAATTTATGCTCTGCAGCGAGATGACAACTTAATGGCACTTCAGTTTCCGGGTGAGGTATAATTTTTTTTTCTCGGCTTTTCATCGGCTTCTCATTACAAAAGGTGGATGTAGAAAATATATGAGCGGGACCATTCGAACGCCTCCTGACGCTATAGGCTGCTAGGTTGGAACTTATGCCAGATGGTGGACATGTCAGCTGTGGTGAGGTGTGAAAAGAGAAGTCCGTATCGGAATTCCACACTGCACACTGTGTTTCTCGTTGAGATCAACAGAAGAAGCACATATAAGTTTATCAGGACTATTTTGCTTTGGCAGACTAGACAAAGTATCTATTCGATCTTGTTTTGACACCAGCACTGTATATAGTTTTGTTTTAATGTGTCGGTAACGTTGATGTTCGCTGTAAGGCCTGTTGACGGTAAAGCTTACCATTCACACAAAAGCAACGATTTATTCTTTTCAAATTATGCTTTTTGTTGAAGCGGAGATAAACATTCTGATACTGGGTTTGTTTTCCGAAGACAGAACAGTGTCAAGGTCTCAATCACTTTACAGTCGATATCTCATTCAGTAAGAGCTTGTTTCCAACTACTCTTCCTTTTCTAACGTTCGATTTATTGCCCGCACATAATTAGCGCCAATCAATGAGACCAGCCATTCGCCATAGCAGTGTCGCGAACCTACATTACATCAATTACCATCAGCGGAGTCACACTTTTTTCCTGTCATATATATTTACACCTCCTTTCCAAGAGCTTTCTTACTGAATCCTTACTGTTACTGAAGTTCCTTACTGCTTCCAGCTGCCGTTAAAAACTGTTTGAGTAAAATTGTATTCCTATATCTCTAGCTCTAGCCAAAGTATGCATTCGACGAACATTTCCATCAATGCGAAGTTGGCAAGCAACGTGAAAAAATACATATGCGTTATACACCCCCGATCCTTAGGTGCGTGTTCTCGACGTTTGGTGCATGAAACAATTGTTGATTGATTTTGGTTGAGCTAAAGCTTCTGTTAACTCAGCGGGGCGCTCACACACCATTTGCAGTGTGGCAAAAGACTTTGAAAATCGTGGGATATGTGAAGAAAGAAACGGAGTGCATGTATGTTACACAAGAAGGCAATCTTCCGAATGCCCGGCAGGAGTGCCACCACGGTGATTCCAATGCTTTCCGTTATCGATTACATATGTTAAGCACTTCACAGTTCATTAATCTTGGACAAAAAAGGGCAAAAACTAGGGATTTCAATGGAAATTAGGCTTCATGCACAAAATATCTGCAATGCGGATACTTTATTTTATAAAGTAACATGAAATTTGACGACCGCTTCTCCTTGGGATTTTTTTAAGAAAAAAGTTGCTGCTGTACGTTACGAAAAAAACTTATGAACCTCTCTTGCCAACAGCCAGTATAATTATACTGCTTTATTTTGAAGTATCTTTCGGATCTGCTTGAATAGATCTTCTTCGTGCGTTTATAAATACTGGGGAAAAATGAGTCTCAGCAGCATACTATTGAGCTTCCTACCGAATGTTGGAGATAACACACTTACATGCCATGATTTTGAGACTTCATTTCGGAAAGCTTCAGTTTTTCCTCTTGCTTTATGATTTTTAGAAAGTGTCCTATTCGTTTGAAACCGGTTTTGCTTCGATAGACATTTTTCTTCTCTTCAGATCTCATTTCAACGTATGCGGGCGGTCGAACAGAATTTGACACACTGCAAGCGAACGAAAGATGAAAGAAAAACGAAATGGCCTGGAACATTTTCACCTCGCTTCTACCGTATTGAAACACATGGTCGCATAATTGCCACGAACATTACAATGACAAGGACAGCTATTTCCAAGCGAAGCAGAGACAGACATGTCGAAGCCGCAAGGTTGAATCCGCATGCCCTTTCCTTGCTCAGAGTTCATGGTGGCCAAGATAAAAAGGACAAGAAAGATCTGGAAGTTCCGCTTCAAGGATAATTCGAAACGAATTGATTTGGACGATGGAACGATGCAAGACCCTTTAGAAAGAATAAACTCATCAGAGTTAACTGGGTGGTACACAAGACCCAAGTTCTTGCAAGAATGCAACCCTGTAATAGAATAGAGAAAAGAAGCCAGAATTAAGGAATATCATTCTATTGAGATGTATCTGCGATTATTCACGCGATATTGCGTTGAATAGAAAATGGCTTTTCACCAGTGGTTATTCAGCAGTGCGTAGTAAAGTGAAATGCTCAACCGAAGCTATGCATGCAGTAAGTTGCCCAGAAAGAAAACAGCTGCCGTCCTTTCGCAAGCTGCATGGTAGTTATAGCAGCAGTAGTTGTAATGCAATATTGAAATCGGTCGGCAACCACCATTGATTCTAAAGTTAATTAAAATCATAACAGTGCAACGATTGTCACAGAATCAATATTTTTTAAATTTGTTTCCCCATGTTTATGGCTTGCTTAAGTAAAAATTGCAGTGTTTCATGTTTAAATGATTTAGCACGAAGTACCTTACAAAGCATTAAAAAAATACTATTGGGCGCCAAAATGACGTATTTTTGGTTCTAACAACACACCTTTTGCCTATGTACTTATATATTGTCCAGTTATCACTCGTACCATAACCTGGGTACAAGGTGACGTAAACCAAACCCGGTTGCGTTGATACGTATAGTTTTTTTCCACAGCAATAGCGGCTTCTAAGTCAGTTGGTGATATTTTATGCGTGTTAAAATACGATTCAAGACTCCATAAGTCTTGTTAAATCACCTTTGCAAAATGCTACTCCAATTCGGCTACCTTGCATCAAGGGCCGTGAAGCCTTTAATCAACGAATATATTAATTTGCGTTGAGCACCCCGTTTATTAGCAGCATTTCACAGCTAAAGGGGCAAAGGTTAAAGTAATTCACGTTGATTCCCCCTGTTGATGTTTAAATCAAGCTGCCAAATTCAGCATTGCTCGGTACACTTTTCCATGTACCTTGTCCACTTGACTGGAGTACTCTCCTGAGTTTTGTAGCAATCAGCGTTTACAAGATTTGTACCAAGTGAATAGAGTAAAGATGTCAAGATTACTGAAACTCATAACTCAAAAGTGCCGACTTTATTCGTACCTCATCCGGCTAACTGTAAAAAATATTGGATACCAATTGGATATGGGGCAATTGCTCAATTATTTCATTTCACTGTTCTATTTTCTTCCTATCCCCGTGCAGCCCTTGACGATTTTAAGAATCCATCTGGTACGGGTTTGTGATGCCCAAGATCGATTTCCCATATCTGTAAAACCCATTTATTCAGCTTCAGGTCTTTTTGAATTATCGTTTGAACACCCAGTAAAAGCTACTAAAATTTAAAAAAAATCATTGAAATAATTTATGCAACACAGGTGCTTGGTGGCTTTTTAATCTTTGAGTGTAAACATTACAGATATGCCTAACTTGTGTTTCGAAATTGTGCATCACGAATCAAATTTTCAAGTTCTCTCATCTCAGCATCCTTCGAAAACATGTCTTTGTAATAACCTGTATGAGCCTAGGAGCAACGAAAACTAGTAAGCTGCATTTCAAATGCGATCAAACTGATTATTTCTTATATTGAATCCATTATAATCTTTCGACCAGATTGAAAAAAATGCAAAAAAACGAAAGCTTTTTGTATAAATAAATAAAAAACAGGTCTTACTAGCTGTTTGAATCCACGCAGTCCTACAGATAAAATTAGTTGTAATGAAAACAATTAATGATGCATTTTTCTGTGCAAAGATGAAATAACTCGCGTTCCAATCGCATTTAACATTTAATCCCATGTACATTTAATCGAACTACAAACCGACACGCAATCTCCAACCACAAACAGTATTTTCATCTAAAGATTTCAACCGCGACATGACACGTGACATGCTCGCTGGAAAATCGATGATCGGCTACATCCGTCCAGTTTCGTGGAACGCCATTACGTCTTCAACAGGACGCTGCAAAGTGAAAATTAACAATCATCATGATCATGCCCGTATCGCTGTTATCCTCTTGCAAGGATTGAAACAACAGATCATGCTTTTCTGTCACGTTCCATTCGTCCCTTGACTGACCGGGAAGGATCAGAATATAGACTATCAAACGAATCACCACCAAGCTAGTAGAACATTTATACCACTATGCTGATGAAATAGGCGTCGCTTGATGTTCTGCGCAGCCGATTCTTGTATTTGCTTGTCATCAACTAAATCGAATCCTGCACAACGGATCTTGTACTTCGGTCAGAAGCATGGAAATGATTACGACGAAGCGTCATTTTAGCATCAATGCGAAGCCTCGGATCGATTTCGCTGCAGGACAAAAATTAATATTGAATTATCGGCGGAATGCCTAGACGGGGAGAATAGACCATAAGGTTCCGCGTTTGCATTTCTGTAAGACTGGATTCTCGTGACCCAATTCTAGGTGGAATGCGGAACGGAACTCATTGCGCAAACCATACTACATATTGGTATTGTATGGTCGATCAATAACCGGAAGAGTTTATTATCGAATTCGAGGGCCAAATATCCATGAACACGGACGTGTTAATAGAAGCGTAGTAGATATATAAATGTTATTTTCAGCATAAACAACAAGAGCACGGGATATTGAACGTTGAACAGTTTGTTTCTATATACCTTTTTTGGTTTTATGCTACTTATGCTGGGATTCATTATTCTTCATGATTATTCATTATTATTAGTTATTCTTCTCGGATCATTATTGCCACAAAATTTCGGCAAAGACAAGCCATCAAGCTAAAAAAATACACTTTTACCACAATAACAATTTTTCTTGTATCTATTTTGAAAACATTGTTCGAACCTGATCATAAAGGAGTCGTTTTCAAACCCAGTATGAACACTAATATAGCTCACAAAATCAAACTAAAGTTATAAAAAATTATTAAAACTCTAAACACTTGTTTCCTTTTCATTCCATTCCCATGTTTGTTTTTTTTTTAATAAAATAAGTGAAATAATAATGAAAATTATCAGAATTAATCAATAAGACATACATATTTAACATTAGGCACATTTTGTTGAATGAAAATATACTAGTTTAAAACTATCACTTCCTCAAAATATTTACTGTGAATTGGTTGTGTTTTTTTACACCTATACTCTCTTAAGAGCACAAAGCCATGTGTTTCTTGCTATTGGAGAAAAGTCAAAAAGGCGTTCTGCAGCCAACAGATCGTTTCAAATCATTACTTGATTCGCTTACTGTCGCTTTACGGTTCCATAACTTCTCCAGGTCATCATAGCATTCGAGTTTGGTTTGTTGGTTGCACAACAAAGGTGTGACATTACGAACGAAGCAGAAAATTAACCGAAACCATCCTAAGCATCAAGTCACAACTTGGTGGAACCAAGCCAGGCTGTCGAATAGCATGTTATGACGTTTTTATGATGCTCATTTAGCCTTCTAACACGTTCCTTCTACATTAGCTGTGAGTCATGATCAGCATTCACCTCAATAACAAAGCAATGGTGCTAAAAATTCAAGCGGCAATTAAGTTTAATTAGCATTCGTGTTCTAATTAAGTTCACCAGTGTTTGCGATTGTTGTTGCTCAGCCTGCCCTTGCATTAGGTACAAGGCACGCTTCGGCGATGATAACAGACGGTGATCTCAAAAGGAATCGTTGTCGAGGGAGTATTCAACATCAAGCAGGTATTTTAAAGTGAATCGTCCGTGATGGACACTTCCAACGGTGTGCACTTTACAATTGAAAAAAAATTCTCCCCCTGCAAACTACTGTTTGTGTTTAAGTCAGCTGCAGAACAATAAGGCTCCAATAGTAAAGAGAATGCGTCGACCGCACCGTTAGGATTTACCGTTTATGGAATTTACCATGAATTTGTCTGACTAGATATGGACTCGCGACGGTTGTCAACGCCTTCCATTCGCCTAATCCATTTTCGCATAAACATGTCAAGGCTATTGTCGAAAGCAGTATAAGTAGCACAAATGATCAATGAGGAAGCTATACCAATGACAGCATTTCCTCGGAAATGAACAAAGACTGCATAAAATTGGAAGCATGAACAAATCAGCAGTACTTGTATTCTTTGTCATTCGACCCCTTCGCGATGGAAGTGAAGCAGACCCGTATTTTCGTTTATACCAACGGATACCTATTCTTTAAAGTTTATGGTTTTATGGAGTTTCCGGTACTTAAAGCTTAATTCATGCCATAGAAAGACTGATGCGATCTTCTTCTTCTCCTACATTCCTACGTGTAGGTATCCGCAGGTGTATATACAAAAGGAAAATTGTGTCAAGCCGTTTTTGGTTTGCTGAAAATTACATATGCATACCATAGCTATATTATGTCGCTGGAGCTGATCCTTAGACCCAAGTTTGCTTTAACTTTAAAAAATTAACTTTTGGGAAAACGGATATTGAGGGGTCATCTGTCGATAAATACTAATGATTATTGCGGCTTGTCAGTCGATTTCACTAGTTGTTTCGGTCACGTGTAAAATATTTGTATGCAATTTTATTCACGTACTTATATCCTATAAAAATCGCCACCAATGTGTGAAGCATCGTTAAGACTGTCCAATCTTCTTCTTCTTTTTTGGCGCTACAACCGCTGAGCAGTCTTGGCCTGGCACCAGAGACAATGCTAATCTCTGATGCTCTTCTGTAACATTTAATTTTTACGGACGGGATTGTTAGCCCCGCGCCAACCCCCCTGTCACGCCGGTATCGGGAATCGAAACCATGGCCGGTTGAGTTACAACCGATCCCGGGATTTGAACCACGGCCAGCTGCGCTGACAGCGAAGAGCGTTACCGACTGCTCTATCAGCGGGGGTATGAAGACTGTCCAATAAAGCGTTGAAAACTGCAATTGGTAAAAATCTGACTAGAACGTGACTTGTTTACTAGTCTTGTTGGTGGTATAGTTTTGTTAGTCACCTTAATGGTAATCGTACATGTTAAGTAAAATGACCAACTAAAACTCATATGCTGGACTTTACTGAAAGTAGTCGAGCAATGCAATAAGAGTTCCACACATACGTACAAGCAAGCTTTTTTACTGAAGAAATACCCACCTTCGACAAAGTCCTGGTGACGTTAGTTGTCGCTACCTTTGTTATCGTTATCGATATCGGAAAAACAATCCGTTTCCGTGAAGTGAATAAAACCATACTAGGTTCGTTCGAGAAAGAACATGGACACTAGAAGAAACAGTGATGGTGAGTCCGAGTGCAACAGCGAAACATCAAAGAAAGGCAATCAGTTTGTAAAAAAAATCAAATGACAGCGTAGGGCCACTTTAGCAGAACACCCAAATAAAACCGCAACCGAAATTCCGGAAACACATCAGAAACGTGGAACGTTCGCATTTGTTTGTGAAGTTAACTCGATTCATAGCTGACCATTTCGGACAACACCTCACCACAGAAAACACAGTATTTCTGTTTTGTTAGTTATACACCCGAGTATAGCGGTCTCTTCAACCAAAACCGCACGGCAAGACAAACACTTCTATTTTATCCGCGGTCACATTTCGTAATCGAGTTAATCAACCCAGCCGACCAGGGAATCTCACTCGACTTCACAATTCTACAGAAGCCCACATTATTCGGATACATTTTTTGCTGTAAGAAATTCTCCTTCAAATTTGCTTTCAGTAGCTTCGGTATCTGCGTTCCACAGAGTTTGGAATAAGGCATGGCTTTGTGGGAACAAAATCTAAGAAATAAGAGAACAACTATAATTCCCTCATCCTTCGCCTTTGCGTGATCATTGCTGATCATTGCTTTGCTCGGAAAAACTAACCAACACTCCTCTCAAGGATATTTTTAAACTAGTTCTATATAATGCACAGCCCGAAACACAACATCTTGTCCATAACTTCAACCAACGGTGAAAGCAATAGGATATGCTTTTATCAGTCTGCAAGTAATACACCCATCGCACGATGTATACTGCCTAGCTAGGTTTGGCTTGTATACGTACCATGTCTCATCGACATCACATTTCCCATCGACCTAGGTCCGTTTCACCTTTAAACTTTATATCTTAGTGGGTTGAATACGGCCTCTGCCTAGTGGTATAGTAATCGTTGAAATGGGATGCACGCCGCATTAGTAATTAAAATATGATTTTTGGGAGAGATTTAGTTTCATTCTAAAGCACCTGCCTATAACAGCTAATATAATTTACACAAGATAGACTAGCGGCAGAATCAGAGTAGAAATTCGTGAATTTGTTACGGGCCTGCAGCTTTTTACCGTATTTTTCAACCGCAGTCACTCAGGCGGGCAAGAGAAAACAAGTAGCACTTCGCATGTATGAATAAGATTGAAAAATGCCAGAGAATTTAATAAGACACAGAAAGTAAAAATGAAAGGAAAGGAAATTAACTACAACATTTCTTTTCCCGTTTTGCGGGAATATCTAATCAACTTGAATTAAAATAATCATTGCAAAAGTAACGTTTTAAGCATAAATGAGTCTTCCTAGTTTATCGTCCTTTTTTCGGTTGGTTTAGTTGATCAAATCTATAATACGTACATGGGCTCCCACGGGTCTTAGTTTAGTTACGAATCGTCAATTGATGTCGACTGAATACGCACTTTACAGAAACAGAATATGATTCGAAAAAATGAGAGTAATAATGTTTTAACTGACTAGGGAAATATCAGAGATAAGCCAAAAGTATCAATTAACTCCTGTTAAAGTAATCCCACTAGGCAATCCTGTAGCTCTTGTATACTTCATGTAGCATTCGACGTATCATCATTAATCTCGAAAGAATGCTATACTTACTCTCTATCAGTAATAGGAGCAAAGGTTGTATGCAGTTTTAAAAAAAATCATAAATTTGTTGACGTTAGCAGTGGTTGTCGTCCGATGAGTTTGTTCACACTGTATATAGCATATGCCACTAAAATAACAGCGTCACGCATCCATTTAATACGACTTCCGACGGCTTTTGTAGCACTATGCTGACCTTGAAGCTAGCCTCTACTAACGTTTCATAATTTTCTTTTATTTGTAGATGAAACGCACACGTACACTAAAACTCCTCTATTAGACAAATTCAAGAGACACTCAAGAAAGGATCATGGCATTAATACGATATACACAAAATTACACTGCACGGTGTACAACCACTACCAGTATAAATTAAGAAAGAAAGCACGTTATTCCTTTGTAGCATTCATCGTAGAAATTTTCTCCATTGATTTGGGTGTATCAGTTGAAGGTTTTATCACTTTTCACTATTATATCGATGAACTTCTTCAGCCCTCAATAATATTTTAAACAGCCTTTTTCACTTTTTGAAAATGCACTGAAACATTAGTTGAGGGTGTATCCACATATGCACAGATAGATAACTTTGTGTAGTATTGATCGTTTTCCGTTCACGAACGCTATTGGCCTATACACATAATCAATAGCAACAACATTGATTCACATTGACTTACTTTGTAGAGCGAAGATTCGATTATTTTAGCAAACACTTTACCTTAGTTTCAGAGTTTCATGTATTTTTTCACACACTTCAATGTTGAAAGAAAAAATTAACTCCGTACAAGCTCCAACCCAACGATATCAAACGACGGACACCAGCAAACGACTGACTACAGAGAAGAAAATTCACCGATGGCAGAGTCCTGGAGCGTACCCCATCGGAGATGGCGCTCTCAACTCTTGGCTCCACCAACACGGAACAAAACTGAGTAACGTTCAGTGGTAAACATTTTCGCCATTGCGCAAGTGTCGGAGACCAACCCGAATGCGTTGTTCATTTCTCGACGAAGTTGTGCCGAGCCCACAGCAACTGAGCACCCGTAACGTAAGGCGAGAATCCTTTCGTAAAAAATGCCAATCCTTCGCTGGCTGTATATCGTATCATTTCAGTGAAACTTATCGCTTTGTAGTGTGCAATATCGTTAATATAACATTCTTATTATGACGAACGCCTCATAAGGCTACCAAAGTTGTCAACGATCCCAATGAAACTTGATGTCAAACGATGCTCCTATTCCACCACGATAGACATTCTTCTATCCGCGATGGCTTCCAACACACTTGGCAAGCTTCCTTTGATGTTGAGTTTCAATTTTCCACCAGAGATTCAATTATGACTACGTTTGTTCGCTCACTCGTTCATTCGTTCATTTGGCCATTCCATCTTCAAAAACTCACTAAGCGTGAACCAATCGGCGCGGTTGGGACAAATTTTGCACACACTAAACACACATAATGTGTTTCAAGAAAAAGAATAAGTAAAATAGCGATGTTTATGGCAGGTAAACGAACATGTTTCGAACATGTTGTTGAAGATTGTAGACGAATGTGATCTCATCAATAGTAAACAAATTTCTTTTCCACTTGCACTTAATAGAAGTAGACCATTTTCATAACACGCTTTTAGAAAAATCAATAATGATGTAATGATGCAAAATCGCACTGACAAGTTGGGGTCGCAAAAAAAAACCCGCAAAAAAAAAACGAAAAAAAAAACCTACACGATAATACAATTAACGTAAAATGCAGCTTGCAAAAAAAACCACAAACCTAAGATAGGAAATGCGTTTCTGGTTCCATAGGAAATGACATGCCCGAAATTTTAAAGATCAAATCTTTTACTTTATCCTGAAATGCTCATTGAATCGAAAGCGCCAGTGGCTGGCACAATAAGTAACAAATCATAAAGCCGTCTGGTTAGCCTCAAACAACCCCCAAAAATAATGAAGGGCCGAAGAAAGAAACGCACTCAACTGGAATGCTCTCATTTTCATGCATCCGTTTGTCTAATTTATTGCAACCATTGATCCGTGAATTAATTCGTCGAAACTCATCTTGTTTTGCATTTTACTGAACCAACCATTCGATACTCCGTGCTTCGCAACAAAGTTTCGTTCCTTTTTTCGTGTTGAACATCCGGTTTCGAGAAGAAGAGTTTCCTGCCGCACGGGGAAAGGGACATCAAAAAGAAAAAGTGAAAGTTTCGGGTCAAGGATCCAAATGTTGGTGGGTCATCAATTTAATTGATAGTCCCGCGTGGAAGCTCATTCGCAATGGTGTTGGTTAGTCGGTCGTTGCCGTTGATAGCTATCATCTTGGGTTACGAGCACAACAGAAAGCAATTTCAACTTTTTCATTTAATTGAACAATTTCCTTCGCACCTTTTTGGAACCCTTTCCAGCAAGTGGAACGGCAGAGAGATGGATCGTAGTACGAATTTCAAAGCAGAATTTGTCCACCAACAATTTTCCAAGCATTCACCGATTAGAAAGGTGTTTTCTTAATTAATAGCCATCAGAACCGTTAGACCACTATCTGCACAAACATAACCTTTGGATGTTTAAAATCATAAAATAAGTGTTTTACACTAAGGACGCATCAACCATGAACAAAAGCAGTATTCATTAACATTCAAAACACGTGTCATCATAATCCTTCATATCTACATACCCCTTTTAATTCATTTCCACGTACTATCGGTATGCTGCTTGCAATTTGTAAACAGTTGACATTTATTGTACAATTCTTTTCTGACCAAAGTTCAAATTTTCCGATCTATTGTTGACAGCGTTTTTGTTTGATGAATTCTATCCGAGCATTGATTCGTCCTACAAAATATGAAATTAAGTGTAGTTGGAAAAAATTCGTGACTGCAGTTTATTAAATACCGAAACTGATATAATTTATGCTTTACTTTATGCACTGTAAACGGCAAGCATCTTTGATTTTTTTGTTTCCACGCCTTCAGTTTGTCGATGTTTTTTAAGTTATGTTTTATACTTTTGTAAGATTCTAGTTGAGGGTAAATAAATGAAATGTCTCCCACCGTCTACCGAAGGCCACATAACTACAGGCTGAAACGTATGCCTAGAATTTAAGAACCTGCTAAATTAGAACTGAGCACTGTCCTCAAATCTAAGTACTGTACCGAGAAATCGTTTATATCTGAATGTCGTTTCCAAGCACAGTTTTCAAGTAGCTGCAAACGAACCGTGACAAGGAAAATGCTGACAACGTCCTCGTCCAACTCATCGGAATGGGAAATTTTTCGCTACTTTTCCTTTCTTTTCCATCTTCTAGCTCGCTTGAGCCAGTTTTGTTCTGTTTATCTTTAATCTCGTTGCTAGCAGTGGAATGTTTATTTTCCGATTCCATGCTTAAATTGCACGATCTTCTATAGTCATTTTTAGACAGATTTGTCTTGCCCGATTCACGTTAAAATGCGTGCTCCGAAACAGAAAGTGCTTATCCGTGCAATCCCCAACGGACCTTAGCATGTCACAGCGGAGGAGGCTGCAGAAAGAACCGGTGGCATATAAAAACAACTCCAACGTAAACGAAAAGCGCTCACCACCCGCACATTTAGCTGTTAATGATTGAATGCCTGGAGTACTGTTAGACACGCCAAACGAAAAGAAGCTTCCGTCTTCACATTCAACGAGCGCCCGAGGTAGGTTGAGTTACGCGGGTGACGACAAGCAAATTTCGGAAACGATATAAAATGTACTGCAATTTATTTGCTTTTTGTTGATTTGAGGAAGTGGAATTTCCCAACATGTCTTTAAATATTATACATAGGAGCAGCCATTAGAAGACTTTGCCGAAACCTCTTTGGTCTAAGTGCTTAAAAGGATTTATATCGAAGAACCGTTAAGCATGTGCGAGTACATCCATCGGCAAATACCGTCTGACACTGCCATGGTATGTGAGCATATGCAGGAATCGTAAATCAATTTTACGCCTATGTTCTTCTTCGGCTTCAGTAACTGAGTACTTTTATTTTCGTTTGAAACTGTTCTCTGCGATCTCCTGAAATAAACGGGATATGTCATGGAAATCGATAGCCAATTCACCATTTCGCTGTGGTTTTTATTCTCTGAGTGATGGAATCTAATGAATACAGTGAACTGCTGAGCGAATGGCAGCTTTCACTCACATGAATGAACCGATAAAAAGGATAACGCGGCAAAAATGAGCAGCAAAACACTCATCACTAAACGATAAAATTAACCTATAGTATGAGCAATCACGAATGGCAAAATGAGGAAACACTTTTGACATCTCGAGAAGAGGGCAAGAGATATCAAAGGCAAGAAGATGGCAATAGACAAATTTATCTAAGCGTAACACATTTCATGAAATATATTTGTTAATTGTTCCCCAATTTTTAGCCTTTATGTCCATGTTATGTTCTTTTGTTTCACGTTATGCTACTAATATTCATGGCTTATGCGCTCACTGCCATTTCCCATTAATATAACGCGTTTGATTTGATCTTTACAGTTGGGCTAATTGAGTATAGCAATATCGATTTTGAATAAGCTACTCTCGGGTTTGGTCGAATAGTTTGGCGACGTTTTCCAACTCTCTGATGACGTCATGAAGTATTGCGTCAAGCTCTTCCTCCTTCGAAATAATAATGCGATCGGCAATCATGCCAATCTGTAACCTGCCAGCCGTTGTCAAAACAGTCACCCCAAGAAGATTACCCTCGATGTTCGGAACCCAAAAGCAAGCATCTTGCAGTACGTAGCCGCCGACAGAGGGCGTCGTTTGAAAAGCCGGAATGTTGGAGAAAGCTATAGAGAATTTGCTTTTCGTAAACAGAAAACGCATAATAGGGACTGGCAGTAGCATTGGCAGGTACGAAAGGCTCCAGTGAGTTGTCTATAAAAACGAATCAGGTTCCGATATTGTATGTAGTTTTGTAAAATTTGTAGCAATGGTTGGGAAATATTACCAATTGGTCTGTAGAAGATTGCACGATGGCGCTCTGGGCTGCGACGGAGCTTATTTGTTCCACTAGGCTGGGGATGGACATCGGCGATCCAGAAACCGGCAAACACCCTATGGGCAATGTTTGAAATACTGCCGAGGAGCGGTTACACAATCGAACACCTTTCGATTCTTTCACGAAGCGACGCATCGTTCCGATGGTAAGGGACGGTGGGATGTCCAACATTTTGCGAGCGCAATGCGTCCGAAGACTCATGGCGAGTGCCGTCAAAAATACGTCTGTAAAACTGCTTCCCTCTATCAACTGTTTCGCTTTTTTGATTGTGCAAATCAGATTTGGAGCGCCTTTGCGATAGGGCTCTTCTCGCAGCCAACATGTTAGCTTATTGTCACTAGGGCGTTGGCCGTAAAAAGGATTTCGCTCGCGTTTGAAAAATAACTCGTTTATGATAAACTTTGGTCCTGTAAAAGCTATCTGCTTCAGCTGATTCCAGGACACGGACGGCTTAGCGAACACCTGATTGGCGTGCTTTGGGTCCCATGCGTGCACAGCCTTTGCATCGTCCAAAAAGTCGTCATGAAATAATCGAAAGATAGCTACTCCGTCTGCAATCGAGTGATGATATCTAAAAACAACCTTCAAGAAAACATTGAACTAATGGTCCGATCCGTTAGTTAGTACAGTTAAGCTCACCGGGTATAACGGCGATTCATTCGACTGATAGATAACAGGCTGCGTTCCGATAAGCAACTCCCAAGACATGCCTTCTTTGCACTCTCGGCTGCTGATTGGTCCAATCAGTTGACAAAGCTGCATTCGTGACAACGTGTTAACGAACGGAACAGTATCTAGCTGACGCACGTAATTTTGCAATGAGATTTCATTCCGTAGGGTCCAAAAGTAATAACCCCAACGTAGACGCCGATGCCAAAACAGCTTTTCGTAAACATTACTGTGAAGTCGATTGGTGAGTCTTTCGCGAAATATGCGGATGATTTCATTGCTAGGGTTTGCTGCCGTTGACATGTCGAACAGAAGCAGTACGTTTGTCATAGCCTTGGAACTATGGTCTTGTACGGCCCATACAACGTCCGTTCCTTCTAGCAGTCCGCGAAATGAAGCACCATGCCGAAGAGCAAGCAGCGCCATAACGATTTGGCGATGCACTTGAAGCACCATAAGAATGATAAATAACACTGGCAGCACTAATAGTAATGCAACTATTAATAAAACATTCACTAAACAATCAATGTTCCATTCACTTGCTGAATTCGCCATCCTATAGACCTCAGGTTGCGATTAGCACTGGATCGAAGCGTTCTTCTAGTTTACTCCATTCGCGTTATCATGCGCGCTACGATTAAAAGAAACCGGTTCAAACCATAGTTTGATAATAAAACGCCAGTCGCACACTGAGGAAACACGTTCAACTTCTAAGTATAGGTAAGTTCTTAGAAATACAATATCGGCATTCGCAGGCGAAGAATGAGCTCTCATTTCGCCACCGAGTGAATCATAACGTCAAAAATAAAGCACGAAACTGTGACAAATACTAAACTGTGACAAGACAAATGACTAAAATAGGACAAAAAACTAATTGAACCTTTTTTTGAATGTAAGGCTTGATGTTGCTATTCGATCATTCGAATATTGTGAAAGAATGTGAGTTGATTCCACTTATACCATGGCAACTAACTTTCAAAGACTTCATTATCATCTTATGTGTTCATCAACCGTAAACCGATTCGGTTTCTCAACAACAAACAATAAAAACCGCTCTTCTTGCCTATAATGCTCATTATTGCCATACAGATTACTTCTCTGTAGGTTTGTCGACAACGGTTTTCCACAAAAGATATATGCGGTTCATGATTTGACATATTTCAACAAAACGTTGTGTGTCTCTCTATTCATTTAATAAAAGTAAGACTTTGTATAGAACTTTTATGAAAAGTACCACTTATACGCAACGACCACAGAACAAGTTCCAACCCTGAACATGTTTGTCATTAAATCTAATCCAAAATAACATTTATATAAGGTTGTTCTTTTTTGGACATAATTGTTTTGTTGTTTCATTTAAAAAATCATCTTATGCCTAAAGATAATTAGGCGTCCCAACACTGCGCACCTACTGCGAGATTCTTCCCGCATGTAACTTCAGTTTCGTACAGTCATGAATCATTTGATATCTAAAATCAGTAGAGAAAACAATGTAGTGCAGCATCAGTTACGGTGCCCCTTTACATTGTGCTCCAACAAACAGTAAAAATGGTTGGCTTTGGGGTAAAACTGGTTCGGGGTTAGTTAGGATTATATTTTCCAGACCATATCGCACTATGCCACAATATCTACGGTCACCTCGTCACACAAGTTCAGTTCAGTACCGTCAGTTCAGACGGTGGAAGCGAAGTGCTTTGCCCTACCGAAAAGCAATAAGTGGCATGAAAGGAAAGCTAATCGAGCATGAAGGAGGAAATATAAAAATATAATAAAACCAGATTAAACGAAGCCCTTCCTACAATAACTGGCTGCAGCTGAAGAATACACTGGGACGAAACTCTGCGATGAACGGTTTTTCGGTAGTAACAATGGTTTCAGCACACCTATATGAAAAACAATAACTGATATCGGATGGTATCACCAAAAGCACATGCTATAATGCTATTTACTACTCATGGCCGCGTCTCGTGTGGGTTCAGAAAGCGATAGCACTCTGGTAAAAATATGTAAAACTCTCAAGTGGACATAAGCTCTTTCTCTACCGGACCCATCGGGAACGTACGCAACTGTGAACTAGGCCATACGGCTTCAGATGCCCTACAAAGCAACTGGCATATGGTGCGTCTGCTTCTGATGGGGAGTTTGTGAGGCATTTTCTTCTCGACCATCGGGAAGAAGGACTTGCTCAATCATGTGCCTCATGTGATACAATGTCCAACGAGTGGTTCATAGAACGTAAATTTAATAAAAATAGATAAGAGTCATAAGGTAGTACTTCGAAAAGTGTACTGCTGTTACATATGGGGACGTATTAAATCGTTTTTGGATTGCTACTGAAGAAATAGAACCGAAAATCGATCAAACGCATCCGTCAATGGTACTGAGCTACTGAAATTAAAGTTAATTATTATTTGCACAATTTGCAATATTTCCAGTGATATGAATCATGTTGCAAATGTTGAAGAAAAGCCAAACATAATGTACCATTATTAGTTTTCGTTACTCAAAGTCTCTAAATGCAAAAGAAAAAAAAAGACCTAATTTGATTCGAAAGAGAAAAAACAAGGAACTATGCATAGAAAAGAATTTCAAGCACCTTTAACCGCGTGACGCGGTTACAGTTGCTTAGACCCCATTTTTGGGGCAAATGTTGGTGGTATGCGTAGGGTATTTTTTGGTCTTTCATCACCGACATTACCAGCATTCCGGAAAGCACTGCGAGAAAGTAGACATAGGAAGATAATTTCACAGTTTATGAACACTCAAGGAAGCACGTACGCCATATGTACATACCCTTTCAACCACACACTGTCCGCCTAATCGTAGTCCGCCAGAAACAGCAGCAGTGTTAAACACATACATTCAGCGTTCGCGTTTAAAACACCATTCAAAAAAAGAGGTAACGAACCTAGGTTTGTTACGAGAACTTTCATTTTCCAGCCGGTGGGCTCTGGCTGAAGCCAATTTCCTGACCCATCCATTGCAATGCCGACGTGAGGAGACCTTCGCTTCTAACCGACCAAGGTTGAGCGTGTAGCGAAAAGGTCCTCTCCAATAAGAGTACGGTGTCCTTATTTAATTTCACGATTTCAAAGTGTTTGCAGATATTCTTGCATGGGTTGTTTGTGCAAAAAAAAACTTCTAGCAAAACATCCGTTTTTCGGAAGAGACCGGATTTTAGGGAAATGTTTATGCTTAGCCACGATGAAACACAACGCTAAAAGTGCACACTTCGGTACTATGCCCAAAATAATTCCAAGGTTCCTCGTACACGGTGTGGTGTGAAGCATAGCGTAGTCCGATGAAAAACTGGTTTGATAATCAGCATAACAACAACACGTACCGTGGACCCTTCCATTATGGAGATGTGTTGTTTGTTATTTACAATACACACTTGCATGCAGGAAAGGTGAAACAGACTGATAAAATTGTTGCCAAAGGCTGCTCATCATTGGAGAGGAGCGGAAACCGATCTACAATTTCAGTTCCCTGGCGGAAGTTAGAGCTAGTCACACGGTGAAGTCTCTTTATTTCATAGTCATAGGCTGCTAGATTCCCAAAAAGTTACTTAAAATACATTCTAGAATTATAACGCTGTTGGTTTCTTCCAGGCTCAAAGAAGAGCCTGTCATTTCAGGCGAACGACTCACAAAACTCAAGTTAAACAAACATTGGTACATTCAAATTCGATTAGGTTGCACGCATGATTGCGTTTCCGGTCCGATATTCCGAATATCGAGCGTTGGTTCGCGTTCTATTGCGAATTGCATAACATAGTGTAGATCATTGAATTTTACCCTTTAAACCTGTGAAGAGCTGTGGAAAACATGCTACAAAAATTACCAAACGGTATGTGATCCTTCAGGCTACTCCTAATATTTTGAAAACAGACTCAGTTTTCATTTTGTTAAACAAAAACATCATAAACACTCGAAAGAGATAAATTAATTCGTTTCCTTAGTTATTTCGTTGAAATAATCTATTTCCATCATTGTGTTTCTAAGATTTGTCCTATCGGTTTCTGTTTCTACTGCCGTGAACATCCTAATCATTAACTTGAACTTGAACTTTGAATTTGTTGAATAACTTGAATTTTGAACTTTGTTATTACAGTTCATTCGGATTCCAATTTTTTAGATAGTATATTGATGTAATTGTTTCATATCACGCACAGTTTCTCATGAATAATCTCATATCATCCTCATTGATTGAATTAAGATCATATCAATCCAGCCAAGGAAACTATTACATTGTATCATCTCTCATGACGTAAACGACAGATCACGTTCTTGTGGTCCTGATATCTATTCATATTTGCCAACAACATCCGGCAGCGAAAGTCATTTTAATTGAAAATACCCCCTAAGTTTCGCTCTACCAACTTTGTCCAGCAACGAATGCATGTATCAGATTTTCTGGAATGCCGCAAAGGATATGTAGCTGGTAACAGCGCTTTACTTCTGGAAAGCGGCTAAACAAGACATTACGGAGCTGTTGGATGACCGACATCCGGTAGATTTATCGCATATTGGCGTCCATTAAATCCTCTTTCTCCCATCATCCTTTCTCCGTCAAAGAGGATGAAACATCACACCAACCAACGACGTTGAGGTCAGGAACAGCAAGTTATACTACAAGTTTTAATACAATTAGAAACAGATTGTACCGGGTTGGCACTTGTGCAGAAAATACCAACTGTCTCCGCATAGCCCGGAGACTATGGCAAGATGATGATATCTTTTGCAAGCTCTTGCAGTATGCCCCCTGCTTGTGACGGAAAAGTAAAGATATCTATTGAACGACAACGTCAAGCTGGTGTCATATCCACCACAACATATTTTTTGCTTTCTGACGTTGTCGTGCGTTATTGTTTTCAAGAGACATATGTTATTACTATTTCCGTATCCCTATCTACTGAAACATGGTCACGATATCTTCGTGATGTGGAAGCACCGTTCTTTCCTTATTAAACGGAACATTTTGTCTAACGAGCACGTCAACAACGGCTGTCTATCGAAAATGATCGATCACATAGTAGGACCTTGCAGACCACGATGAAGGCCTCAATCGCTATACGCGTCAATACTTCTGAAGAAAACCCGATTTAAAAACTATTATTGATGCGCAAAACAACACTCGTTTGAAAGAGAAACAGGTAACATGAAATGGCATCAAATAATAAGTTCAATTTAGCCATGAAATTTTTAAAACCATGCGTAGATAGTAGTTGTGATATAAAACTAAGAATAATGGTATCTGCCTCAGCGCAAATTTTGAAGAATTCCGGTTTTTGCGTTTCAAAATATAGGTAAATAAAAAAGTAGAATAAAGGAAAGCCCATCAAAACGAAAACGAAGAAGCTTTTGTATAATTCGAAGTGCTACCGAGTGCTTGGAACATAAGGTATAAATAAAATAATTGATTTTTTTTCTTTGGCCCTCTGTCATGATAAGTGATTCTGCTACTTATCCGACTATTGCAACCATCGAGAGGTCTTGGCTTGCAATAGAAAAAAATGGTAATTACTGTAACGTTGTATTTTTACGGGTGCAGTTGTTGGCCCCACACAAACACATCTGATACGCCAGTTTCGGCAATCGAACACAGGCCAGCTGCGTAACCATGACGAGTGTTACCGACTGTTCTTTTAATGGGGCTGATCGAAATAATTGATTGGAGAACGTAATTCAACCATCGAGAGGGTTTTCGAAAAACACAAACACTGGAGTTGGAGTTGCGAATGAAGATAAAATACCACAGCAGAAAATATTATACGTCATCTGATACTGCAGATATTTAAGCTAAACTGTCCCATTGTGACATACTTCTGTAACATGCGTCGTGGCCAAGAAAAGATAAAATGTGTTCCGTTTGTTTCAATGACGCTTCATTCTTTTAAATTCGAACTAGAAAACGATAAGAAAAACATAATTTGTCTAATTTCTAAAAGATAAACCTCATATGTCTCATACCCAAGCGCAGTGTAATAAATAATTCGCGGTATGATTAGTTTATGATGCTTTTAAAAAGTATGAACCAGTAATTACTGGAATCTAAAAAAATGTTCTAAAACACAGGTGTTTCTTGATGAAAGTTAACAACCTATGGAACGAATTAGCAGACTGAAAAAATGTTCCGAAAAAACGCAGAAAATAGCACCCGAAATCGCTATCCCTCAAAACCGATCAAGAATGTTTATATTCTCGTCGATCGCCACTTTGTTGGTGTTTAAACGGTACCTGACTATATGGTTGCCCTTCGCTTCGAAGAAATGTACACAACAAGTGTTTGAGGCGTTTTCCGTGGATAAGTTGGTTCTTCACGAAAGGCTAACCGTAGGCTCATCCCTGACGAAATTCTGCTAACAGTACAATCCGTTCTCCGAGCAGGTAGCAAGCCTTTCTTCAGCATCGGTAGTTTGCTGGATGGAAGGCGAATAGGCGGATAACTGGAAGGCTTCAAAATTTAAAAATTTATACCTATACCCGTGTATCAAGCCCGAGACGCACTGGGCTTTTGCCTCTACTGTGACGCGGTACGAAGTGAAAATTTGATACCAAACGTAGGGATTAAATTTACCCTGAAAATGATCCCCACTACAAGAAGGCAGGATAATGCGAAGCGGCACTGCTCTTGGACCTTGTGTGCAGCGCAAGGCGATCCGTATCTTGGGTGAAAAAGGATTCATGGACAAATGGTAGCCCCATCTTTCTCTCCAGCAACTTTTTGGGTTTTTCTGGCTTGTATGGGATCCTTCTCGGTAAAAAAAACACTGTGAACGTTTGGCAGCAGGGTGTGAGCGTTTTCTTTTTCTGTTTTGGGTTTTATTTTCAAGGTTTCTTCTCAGTTTAGCTATAACTGCAGGACGACCTCGTGGTTCATAAATAATTCAAAGGACGAGGAAAAATAAATTAAGCCGTGTGATGGTACAAACGCGCGATACAGGGTGGGCATCCAATTAAAATCTAATGTCGATGGTTTCGGCGTCGTGTTTACATGAATTTGAATGAAACCTTTCTGCCTGTGCTTGGGTGTGCTTTTTCTACTTCGCTTGCCAGCATTGTCCCATTAAACTGGCGCTCTTGTTTATCTTGGCTTGTCTGCAACAAATTTTCCTTCGTTTCAACTGTTCTGTCCCACATTGGGTTAATCCTTTCTCCGTTTTATGGGTAAAAAACGGGAACGGAACAGAATTTCTTCTGGGAGCGAGTCGGGACAGACACAAATTATTCATGAAGGTGTGTAACCTGAAGCTTTCTCGGGTGAGTTCGGATGTCGAATCCGTCTTTACTGGTACATCGGAGACTCCTTTTTGTTGGTGGAATGGAGGATCAGGAACATATGTTAACAATTATACTCTCTAAACCACGTTGCTGACTCTGCATTCTGCTTCGACTGTAGCACCATAGATGGAACAACCAAAATGTGCAACACGAAATCCTATGAATACTAAACGAGGAAAGTGTCAAACGTTGTTAATTGAGAGATAATGAAAATTTCGTTCAGTCGCTGGCTTCTCTGTTTCCAAGGAAACGTGAACGTGATTTCCATAAAAGACAACTCTTAACTCTCGAGTTGTTTGAAATGGAAACATTGGAAATGGGAAAGAAACTAGTTTTAGGTTGCTTTCCCAATATAAGATCATCTTTTTTTCTGGTGCATTCGTAATATTTTACTTTGTTTGCACTATACGTAGACGAACTCCATTGTTTTATGAAAGTGAACGAATATTATCTACAGAAAATTATTGCTTATTTAAAAATTGCTGCAACACGAATGCTTCATAATACCTCATCTCTAGCATACATATCTAGTAGGCGGTTGCAATTACTAAGGATCGAAGGATTCTTTCAAAATGCCTTACCGTAAAAAATACGGCAGAAATTCTCCAAGATAAATGATTTGCGCGTAAACTGAAAAATGAACGGCCCGACAGATAGTTTCAGTAAGCCAATCATTATTGTGTTGCAATTTTATCTTTAATCTTATTACTGGATTTGATTAATGATCAGGCCACGGTTCGATTCCCGGCCAAAAACATAATTAGACCTAAAAGCTACACTTACGTTAAGGGCATCATAACTTCAGCACCTTGCGTCCGCGGTAAACGTAGAAAATAGAAATCCCGAAACAAAAGGTTAGTTTGCCTGATCATTCACCTTTCTAGATTGTTGTAAAAGTAGAACTTCCAAACGATCTGATCTAAGCGGAGCCTTACAATGAAGTGTGCATCATCTAAATTAACAGGGAATGACCAGGCAGACAGTGGGGAGATTGAATGATCGAAGTTCGAAACAAGACCCAAAAAGCCAGGATCCCGATATCACACCTGCGTTAGCATATCAGGCATCATTTCGTATGCTTTTGAAGGTTAGGTGGTTTGATCCATAAACCTTTTCTGAAAGAATGGACGGTAAAACGAAGAAAGGTGTAAAATTGTTGAAAATTATATGTTTTGATGTGTGATGTGTCATCATGTATTTTAACATCTCTGGTGGGTCTAGCAGCTGCGTGCGATGGTGAATAATCGAATACTATGAAACAACACCACGGTTCTGTGAAACTAAAAGTGAAACAAAACACTTTTCTGGCAACAGTCCTTCACCTGTTTCATCCGGAAGATCGTAAAACCAATGCTACTTTACGATCGGTTTCCAGTAATTTTAACTCAATTTTGTTGTTCTTTTACTTCAGCGGCCTTAATTAAGCGCTTTATTTTTGTATTAAGGTTGTGGCAACAGTTTCGAAAAAGCATATCGAAATGGTCCTAATGAAGTCTCTTTTCAAAGTCACTATTCCTGCCATAGTTTTGCTATGTCGGAATTCTTCGAGCATTGAGCAACCAGCTTTGTCGAGGCCTTAAGCCAAAGTGTCAGCCTTCTTGACAACGGTTATGTGTAGCATTTTAATTTTAAACCGGAAAGGATTATTTGTTTAATACATGAAAGGGGCTCAAGGCGGATAGTTGGATTGACGTTTACCGGTATCAATAGAAATTCCATTAGTTCCGGTCCAATGAAACGCTGCTTGAATGCCCTGATCGGTGCGCCCCGGTAGCTAATTAATCCGATTTTATTTGAACACGCACCGAGAGAAACTCCAGAGGATCTAGAAGAGACTAAAGGATGCAAGGTTTCCGTGAAACACCTTTAGGCTTCAAAGTTATCCTTAACATGATACATGTAACAAAAAAAATTAAAAAAATAATGTACTGATTTGTTGTTGTTTCTTTTAACTTGCGTGAAACTGTTAAGCAAAATTGGATTTCGCTTCCATATCGAAGACTGTGTGGCGTTTGGTCAAAACAGTTAGACTATAAAATGATTATCTTTCACCCCTTGCTTATTTTTCATAATAAGAGTATCCTTACATTTAAAATCATATCTTATCTTATCTTATCTAAACCTTACATCATCTTAGTAAATTTCCATTTGCAATCGTACTATGAATCTTGTATGAACTCGATAGAGAAGCTAAGTTAAACCCAAATCGCAAGCTCAACTGAAGAACCAGTTGCGTTGTTTGTATCGACATTAACAAATTATTCCTACCCTGGCTTTTGCTTAGAATGTGGCAAATAATAGAGGTATGTTTCCACTGACCCCAACCCAAGACCTGGACCGAGCAAGCCTCACTCAAAGAGAGCGAAGAATAAACAATTTTGCTAGTTTCTTTCTTTTTTTCTGTTTGTCATTGAATTCGAGAAGATTTTTGCTGGCAAAAACAAACCAAATCAAACAAGGAAAGGACATACCATGTACCGGAAAGTGGGTCCAGGTAAGCAGTCAAAACGGATAAAGCAAACATATATCAGTGGACTGAAGAGCAGTCGAGAACCGTCTTCCGTCTTCCCTAACCAGGCCGATTTGTCTTTCTTCACCCGTATCATGCCGGAGGTCCAGAGCTTATTAATACTCACCTCTTTCCGTTCCTAAACAAACAATCAAACATCAACCTGCGCATGTTCATTGTGCTCTCAGCACAATCTCAGAATCAGCTTCCGTACTTCACTGCTTTGACAGCTGCCGTGAAACGCTTCAGTGAAAAGATATTTGTCGTGAAATTAAATTCGAAAGTAATTGTTTGCACATTGCCTGCTGATACATAGACATCTTCAACCGGAGTAACGTTGGCGGAAGTGGCCCGGTGGCCACAGGTTATTATCAGTTGTTTTCCTTTCCGGATATGTTTGTTCAGCATTCTTTCTCACTATTCGGGATTCTTCAGCAGGATCCTTTTAAGACTGTTACAAGTAATGAACAGTGGTTCCAAACAAAATCGGTGGACGAAAGTTCACCTTTATGTGTAACTCTTTAGCCTGTAATGGAATTGGTTTAAGCTGCCTGATCGCTTCACTCTAAAAATTATGGGCAAATATTCGGCCTCAATTATTTGAATCGAACCAGAAAATAGGAAGTGAAAATAAATTCAACTCAGTTCAGGCAAAAGTTTTAAAGCAATTTTGTTTTTGTATTGTTTACAACTCATTTATAGCCGTTGCTATACTAAATACTTTTTTTCAATTTCCAATAAGTCCAATCCAATAGGAGTCCAATAAGTCACCAAATTTACCAAACCCTAATGTTAGTTTTTCGCTGCTAGTTTAGCTGCTAGTGCGCTTTAGGTTTTCACAGTCGAGAAATTTCGTGAGACTCGTCGGAGATAGAAACACAAAAAAAATTGTTTCATTCAACTTCCTAAAACCTGTATTTATAAATCCAGCAATAGATTTTAATTACAAGACGGCCAACACTCGATACGGTTTCGGACCCACTCCATCCGAGTAGCGGACATGCTGTGTTTGAAGCAATTACTGCCAATTAGTGGATTCATCAGTCAGTTGATCTAGAGCCTTTAATGCAAAGGTAGCACACACGCTGTGCTATCGTTTATTTATAATTCTCTGTTTCCAGTCCAGCATTCCAGTACGAGAGAGATTGGTCGTCCCCTGCTGAAATATCGATTGTGATGGCCAAACACTGTTGCTAGGCTTTCGAAATATTTCCTAAAGTCATCCTTCAGTTAACCTGCTGGGCTTTGTCCATCGTTAGAACTATGGGGTTTACACGCGTTAACTGCCGTCAAATATGTGAAAGCTGCTCGCGCTCGCATCGCCTCCCGTGTTCCTATCATTATAAGATGCTTAGTATTAACAAGGTACTGGTATTAACACCGCCACAATACTTGAAGGCGGTGGCATGACCTGAGCAGGCATTAGACGAGGTCACTGAGCCGCTTCAGTGACTCTCGGTGAACTGTTGTGATGACGAAAACCGACTGTAGTTGGAACTATGGCTCACGACCCGAACTTTAAACAAAATTTACATCTTCGATTTAATTTACATTATTAGATTTAATTTTACACCTTCGTGATCAACGATCAAACGATTCCTTGGCTTATCGCGCGATCTGGTTTATGTGCACCAAGAACACAAATCCTCCAGACAACCTTCAATGTCAGACGATGAAGAGATTTTGTTCGATCTTATGTTGACTGCCTTCATTAAAGTTAACGTATCGTACGTTGACACAATTCAATGAATCGTGAGTTGCGCCAAACCCACACCCTGGTAATTCGTCATGGAAAGAGCGGTGAATATGGTTGGCTAATCACAAATAAGAAATCAATTAATCCCTCCAAACGATTTTCTGGTCAATTCATCAGGCAAATAAAAGCCGCATAGTCAGATTATTTTTCGTCCCTATCCTCTATACATATTTGTATGTACGCACATGAGAGGCAGTTGGAAAGCCTCCTACGAACCTTAATGCTAGACCATTAAAATCGATCTCACGTGGATCTCCTTAGCTCCTAGGTGGATCGTTTCACCGTATACGTATTCACACCAACACCAGAACCACAATCGATTAGACACGTTTTTGCTCTATCTTAATTGATATCTTTGGAAACGTTGGAACGGTCTTGCTTCGGCTTTCGGAAAACAGAATGAAACTGAATACGTTGCTTCGAAAAAGATCCGATTGGAGCAGACCTCACTCAAACTCTTGGAACGACATAAAGGTAGTCTGTGGCAGCAGCTGAAGACAAATTTGTCGGGAGTACACTTCCAATCAGTTGATAGAAAGCCACGCCTGAAAACCACTGGCTAGAGGTGTAACCCAAACTTGACGGCACCTTCATTAAGCGGCGTCCTTTCACTTGACCAAGAATAGCCCCTGGAGTCAACACAATGGGAGGGAGCGAATAAGATGAACCTTTCACACATAGTAATAATGCGCATGATGTTCATAACTGTTAGTCCGCCAATCTTTTGGGATATTTATGTTAACGAGGATACACACGACAATCAAATCTTTTGGAAGTGGTTGTAGTCATAACGGACCACCACTTTATTCAATATAAAATATGCATACAAAACAAAATATCCCTACATAGATCATCTACTCCAAAGTCATTTGAACTACATTTGCTTACATTAAGGCGTCAAGTAGTATCTAACATGTCCACTTAGCAATTTGAAATATTGCTGCTATGTTCACCAACAGTTTCTTTACGAATTGTAAGAAATCTAGTTTTGTAAACTAAACATATAATACTTTTTGTAGTATAAAGACAAACCCAAAAATTATCTTGTTGGGTATTAAATACATTGTCAAGTGTGAGAACGCCTCAAAAACAGAACACAAAATCTCAATCACGAACGATAGAATGAAATTAACTAAGCAACCATCCTAATATTAATGTTATGATATTAACGAGTAAATATACTGGAAGTATCGTCTTGCAATAGCATAATGATAATAAAGTGGCAATCTTGATACTCCTGGATTTGCCTCTTTACGATTTGTTTTCCTTCTGACGTTACTTAACAGCGACCTAATTTCTTTTACTTCACGTTTATTTCGGGTACTTCGTGATTGCTGTAAGAAGTTGCTTGTTTGAAGCTCTGTTTGGTTACAAGTGACGAACAACAGTTTATATTGATTAGTGTGAAAGCAGAACAAACATTCGTAATGTATTTCGCATCGGATGTACTGTCGAATTCCCAAAATTCTCTCTCTTCGATATAATGGTATGGGAGTAAAACGTTTCAGCGTTCTGCAGATGATGGCAACGCTGTCACGGCAGACAAAGTAACACTCCAACGCATGTTCTAAGAAGAAAGGAAATGAAAAACAACCTATGGCAAGAACAATTTTCGATTGTTTGAATAGCGACATCTGTCCGAAACAATAGTTTTTCTTCTTCGCAAGTCGAGAGGAAGTGAATGAAAAGACACACTTCCGGGACGAAATGCCATTTCATTTCACCGGAACCACAACAGTCATTGTCCAACACTGTCCGAAAGTGGTAACAGAGACAGTGGTGATGCTAGGACAGTGATATTGAAACGAGACGTGGGTTGGTGGCATATTTTTACACCTCTGTTCTTCTGCTCCTGTGTGAAAACTGCCAGCTTGGACTGAAAAGAGCTTCCATTTCCATGACGGAAAAGAAAAGCATTGTCACCTATGATCGTTCAGGACATCAATTGTTCCTGCAGTTTCGTCCTTCACCACTATCTTCAAATTGTTCACCAACTACTTTGTCCCATTCTCTTTTAATTGTTCGAAAATGTCAATATGGGTGTGGCTTGACAAATCGTTTGACAAATGTATTTTCCGTTCCTAGGTTTCTTATATAATGGCATCGTCTGCTATGTTGGTGCTTTCTCTTGATCGATATCATTTTCGTACACCCTCCCAAGAAATTGATCTTTTCTTCTATTTATTGAAACAATAGTTTTTTTAATTTTATACTTCTTTTGATGAAACTGTATTGTCATCAATTCAAATGAATTACCAGTTGATTGCATCTTTTGATATCATTTTGCTCCGTATGCAACAAATTTGTCAGACCAAAGTTAACTTTTGGCCCAACATTGTTTAGTAAATGGACCGCTCGACGACGAACGAGTTAAGCGTGGTCACGCATGAATAAATAAATTATTTCTGCAATGCTGCTTTTTGAACCCATTCCGTTCCATGTGCAACATTCAGGGTTTTATGCTTTGCTTTGCTTTGGCTTTATGAAGAGATGAAAGCAAAGTTCAAATTAAAATTTACTATATACTTTCGCGCAACCTCCCAAACAAAGGTAATTATGGAACCCGAAATATCTTCCACCAACTTCACGTTCGCCAGTCCGTGAGAGCGTAATCCTTTCATTTTTAGTTTATTACCTCGCTAGCTTTACGATTTTCGCAGGGGTTTTGGGAACTCCGGTGGCTTTGTCAGGATCAACTCACGCCATCTAACGAGAGGAAGTATTATATCATGCAGAGAAACCATATACCATATACACAAGTGAACCTCCAAAGACATTATCTACAAATAGCATTTCACGACCATGAACACGGAACATGTTTTTTATTCTGAATTTATGGTTCTTAAAGTCCAACCTAAACACTTTTCGATTATGCTCAACCTGTAAAAACTTCCCATGTAACCTGGCAAAAAGGACAGAATGAACGTTTATGGATAGGTATAAATCTTCAATACTATCAAAATGCAATGATTTTGTTGATATAATCTAACGACTAATATGTTTACAACTCGAACAATGGACATAAAAAGAATATAATGCAATGGAATTAAAAGAATATAGATGTGGGTTTGTGGTCGCTGTACGATCCATTTTTAATTCAGAGAGAAACCTAGAGTTTTGAATTTGTGAACATTCTAAGGTTCGGACAACAAGCGTTAACGTAATATGCAACATATAAACATAATATCGAAAAAAACAGTTAACGTATAATGTACAGAACATTTTCCAGCGGTTTGTCTTTATTGGAATATGTACCAAAAAAAATTTAACGTCATCTGCAGGAAATCAGAACCAAAATAGATACGCATTCACACTTTTTTAAATGTTTTATTGCAATTTAGAATTCAGTTCTTGCCGTTTTCTGCAATCAGTTTAATGCTCCTCCTTCCAGGCGATACGCCTTTTCCGTGTGAGCTTGTCACGATACATCAATCAACTGATCAATCAAATGGGTCTGACGTACGGTTTTGTGGAAAATATACGGAAGAGAATTGAAATGTTAACAAATTCAGAGTAAATTGTATCTCGTCCATTGTACCGAAGCGTCGTGAAAGAAACACTTCAGTCGACGGTTTTGTTAGATTGGCAATTTTGTAATACCATACGTTTCACGTATTATAATCCAAAAATCACTGTCACCACTGTCAAAGGTTTGACTTTTATTGAATCAATTCAAAATACTGTAGAATGAGCAAAGCGAAAATCTCCTATTACTGTATTTTGTTACAGGATATGTTCCGTTTCGACGAATTACAGAAACATTTCTCGTTTTTAACTACACATATCTTAAACTGTATAAATATTGCTTAGCTTCTTATGAAGCAAACGAATATAGTAAAAGAAGGACTATACAGTTCCAAAACAGATTTCCTAGTTTCTTCCATACATACTTCCATACAATTTTAATTGATTGCTCTGAATAATTTGCCCTGATGTTCGACAATTCTAGATAGTTTTCTTGTTGGAAAACTTATGAAACAAACAAAAAGCAAACGCAAAATTTATTTAAACAGTTATCCATCGTGCTTAAATGTTACATTTGTTTTAGTTTCAGTGCGACGCGCAGGAAATATAATAACCATAATAACCAAAATCCATACATTTGTCTTAAGTACGTAAAACGAGCTGGATTGTTTGTGTTGAAGACACAGTATCCTAATGAAATAATGCGCACGAAAGTGAACCGGCCGAAACTTGCATATTCTTCTTCTTCTTTTGGCGCTACAACCGCCGAGCAGTCTTGGCCTGCACCAGAGACAATGTTAATCTCCGATGCTCTTTTTCTGTAACATTTTAATTTTTACGGACGGGCTTGTTAGCCCCGCGCCAACCCCCCTGTCACGCCGGTATCGGGAATCGAAACCATGGCCGGTTGAGTAACTTGCATATGGATGCTTTAATTACATATTCTATTTAACCACTGTGTGGTTTTCATTCGCAAAAAGCCTTTTGCGAATGGTTAACAGTTATCAAATGGAGCAAGATACACTCCTACATCAAAAGAATACAACCATCAGATTTTTCAAACTGAAATTTCCAGCTTGACCAATCTGTCTCAAGCACTGTCACTCCGACTTAACTATTCCACATCAGTTGGCTTAAATTAAGTGTCACTCTTCCTCGAACATGTCGGAATGCAGGTAACGTTCTGCGCAAAAGAGTAGATTCTGCAAAATCTGCATAAAAATTTGAAATTTTCCTTTTTACATTTTTTATGCTGCGTTGGTGGAACCTTCTTGACATTCTTCTGCCACATATATTCCAAAGAATTCATATTTTTCGCTAGTTGTACTGTACGTCAGGTAGTCCCTCCAAATCACACGGAGATTGACTAACACGAGACTAAAAACAATACTGCATCGTCGGCAGCACCTTCCATCTAAGATGCAGAAACAAAAGCGAATAATGCAAGGTAATCGTTTGTTACGTTAACCTTTTTCCATTTGAGTATCTTCATTCCAATAGAGTAAAACAAATACAACAATGTACTACTAAAAATGTTAAACTAGAAATTACACTTTTACTGTATATACATATTTTTTTCTGTAAAAATAGATTATAGAATATCGACTAATCATCAGTATGAAAAATATTCAACCAAACGAGAAACAGCTTCATCAGTGTTGGAAAAACCATCATTCTATAAGATTCGCAAACTGAATACTGCTGCTTTTTACCATTTTTTATTATCTGGTTTCGCAGATGAAAATGTTAAAAATGGACATTTCAATGTAGTATTTAGTTACTATTTCTCATCTCTTCGTTGAGCTGTGGAGGAATTGGGTACGATCTCGATTTTAATTTGCTCAATGCAATATGCAAAAATTGCCCTATTTGAACCAGGAAAATATCCAGGTACAAGGCTACATTATTGATATTAAATATTGTACACTTTCTCGTTCATTCAAAGCAATGTACCACCTTCTCCATTCGGAATGCCCATGTGCTTGTCTAACATTTGCAGATACAGAAACATAAAAAATCCCTACACGCAATTTAAAATGTTCATACAAGGTAGCTGGCAACCTTCATGCTGGTTAACTCAGAGGAAAACTTCCAATTTGATGCTCCGATGGTTCGGGATTCACTTATAAAGCTTTTATATTACAAAAGTGCGCAAAGCTCCATAATTGACTGAAAACGGTTTGATATAAAAATGATGGTAAATGATTGACAGTGGAGCGGTAGTTAATCCTACTATTGAAATCTGTATGCCTTGAGAAAGCCGCTATCGCTGTACTCTGCACTTATTAATACACTGAATAACTGAGTTATAAGACTGAAATTGTTACTTGAATATACTGAAGAGGATGTAACGATGCCATTTCGTACATATATTGTTAGTTCGAACAGTTGAAAGCACGTGTTCTTTTCACAGTACAGTTTTAATGTTTGGAAGCATAGTTTTCAAGATATCGAATCGGAATTGGCAAGGACTAGAACTTTGCAAGGTAGTTTTCGTGCTAAACTATCCTCTAACGGGCGATGATACATGGCAAAAGATGAGATGGAAGAAAGTGACTAAAGCAAAAACTTTCGCAATACTATCGCTGCAGGAGATTTAAAAGATCGATTGGGAAAACGAAGGCAACCCCATGACCAAATCTCTTCGATCTCCTTCCGGTTGCTAATCTGTTAGTCCAGAGGCCACGCTTGGTTTCGAATGTACTATTGCACCGTCCACGAAGAACTGTCGAAAGACGTCCACACCAATCCACCAAGCAGAGTACTGCAGTGCATTTCTCACTGCCTTTGGCGGAACATTGTGCACATCAGATCGCTGCATTTGACAAAAGCACAGAGCGTACCTGTTTTTGGCGGTAAATTTTGTTCCAGATGAGAAGATATGAAAGGACGAGCGTTCTATTTCCTTTACTGCCACACGGTTTGTGAAGGCCCGTGCTTTATAAATTTCACAACAACCCAAGGCACTTCCTCTGCAAGGCAACGTTGCATTACGACAGCGAGAGATACGATGGTGACGGATGTGATGGCACCGACAGCCGGCAAAGCACGAGCGCATCTAGCAGAGTTCTGTTACCAAAGCAAACGTGCGCTCAGCTCGAAAAAACGGCAACCAGATTCAAGGCTCCGTACCAGAAGGTCTGTTAAACCGATGCAATCCAATGCAGCAGAATGAACAACCAGTGAACGTTGCTGATTTTAGCTGTAGAAGATGTTTTCCCTGTGTTTAGATTTGAATAAAATATATCCTCCAAGCTACGGGGAATGGTCTGTTACGGAGAAGAACTGCTGTCCGTGTCCCATTGGTTCCGGAGTGTCGATTCCGTTCAACAAGCTGAATCGGATAACATTGGAAACATGTTCCTTGCTCTTGATCTGAAACTAGCGTCCTCCCGAGTCCTCAGAGTCCTACTCTCGGTCCGTCCATGTTTTGTCGACCGATCCTGTCCAATGCACTACTAAATGATCTTTTGTGCAAAGGGCAAGAAAATGCTGGTCTCAGAAAACGACTGCGACAAACAAGTGTCACAACGTTGCGTTTCGGCTTATTGCGTGCTCTGTTATTCGAAATTTTGAACAGGGAACATTTGTTTAGCGAGAAAAAGGGATTTGTACATCTTTTAAACTTTCGACCACTCTATATTGAGTGTGTCGAAAAACGTAAATGAGAATTCGCACTGCATAAGAAACGATGAATTTTTAATACACCTGTTTAAATTACGTGCCTAAAAATTATTGCTATTAAATTATAGTATGAGACTAATGCTTGCTTCTGATGCGACATCAAGTCTGAAGTCATAGAAGGTCATAAATTTATGCTTATATTCCACCACAAAAGTAAAACTTCGTATTTGATCGACACCTAAGTTCGGCCATTTTGGACCTGAGAATTGTTTTTGGTTTGATAGCTTCATTCAACTAGTTTTTCTATCGTTCATTTCACACAATATTTAACAAAAATATAACGACACTTTTTTTCGTTCAGCTAACAACCCTTCTTCTCATACTAATTTTTCACTGGCCTTGGAGATGGGTGCGTGATAGTTCTTTTGTTTACAAGTACGGCCCAGTTTAAAGTAAAAAGATCCTTTGTTTATTGCTTTTAACGCTGCTTTTGTGTGCGGTCCAAATTTCTTTTTGTTTTTGTTGTGAACTGGAATTTGAGTTCTTGTGTCGTTGTACATCGAAGGAACCAAATAGTAAGCAAAACAGAAAACTTCATCACAGCAGCGAGCCCTAAGGTTTCCTTTATTTATTGCCGTTTTGTATGCAAATCAAGGACTCTGACTCTGTCCAAAGGCTGGCTGTTTTGGCTAAAACGACGCCAAAAGATCTTTTATTTCCATAAAGCCATCGGGATATTCCTGATAAACGACCGATCGGGACATGGTGGAAATGAATCGGCTGTAAAAGCGTAAAAATCTGACTCAATGGTGGTTGTGGGAGCATCTTCCGATTTAAGAAGGATTAATGGTAAAATGTGTATTGATTTCCCAACGTGACCCAACGTCTCTGATTCGCGAGCGTGCGTCTTCGAGCGAGCCTCCGCATAGATATCAAAAATACCTTAGGACAACTATTCGAGGATTTTTTCCAACAAAAACTGTTCAACGGATGCCTTGTGACACTAGAATATTGAAAGGATAGAAAATGGTTAACGGTAAAGATCGTGACAGATAAACGATCCAATGCCAGCTGCATCAGATGTCAGCTGTAGCTGCGCCTTAAGATTTTTGGAAAGGCTGGGCCACGGAAAGATCCAACTAGAAGAAAGCACAAAGTAAAACAAGCCCAGACTATTCGTATTGCGGATCATTGAATTCTGTATAGGAAGAGTGACAGTAGGGGCGAAGTAATACAGCAGTACAAGAGCTCACCGATTCCCTTAGACGCTCTATAAGAAACTTTACTAACGCTGTTTTCTATTTGTTTTCTATCGTGGGCATATCATCGAGTATCCGTCGTATCATTTCAGTCGCAAAGGAGGAAGCACGGCCTCGGTACTTACCTGGCGATCCAAAGCGAGAAAAAATAAACCGAACATTCATAGCCCTGATTCAAAGCTGCCGAAACGAGAAGCTCTTTCTGCAGCAGGAAAAAGAGTGTCTATCTATTTTCCGGATCTCGTTTGAGTTGATTTGTCCGACGAAGCGTCAATATTAACGACGGACTTCTTTCCCTGCCCGCCTTTCTAGCCAGCAGCTTTGGCGGAAAAGCATCGAACATTAATTTCATTTCCTGTTGCGCACGTCCACATATACCTTAACAAAGGTACTGTGTAGACGCATCCTTTCTTCGTTCATTCGCTCATTCACATGGAACTGCATTTTTTTTAAGAACCTTCGATTGATTGATCCGATTTTCCCTTTTTCAACCGATTCACGATGCCAAACTTCCTCATTATCAGAATTGAATTTCAGCAGATTTCTTCTGTTTTTCAATTGTCGTTTCAATTTGCTTTTCGCTTATTCACTTCCTCCATCAGTACTAAGGATGCGTCGTATATTTTGCCGAATTTCTTCTGTACTTAACCGTTAGTAGCTTAAACAATACGTCATTTGTCTTCTTTTCTGCAACATAATTCTACAGCTACTGAATTCTGCTTTTCTTTTATTTGCAATGTGTTTCCGTTTTTATCCTAGAAATGCGTGATTAATTTCTCGACGGGCAACGAAAACAGAATTGTAACACAACTATTGCCATCCCTCAAACAGTGCTGATTCTCCATTCGCGTTTTACCCTTTTTTTTAAACACAGGTTCAATAAACATCTTGATGAAAATGTTTCGTTATTAACTAGTAAATATTAGATTTCGTGTGGCACATCGACCAAAAATGAAATAACATGACAATACCTTCAACAACACTGCTGCTGACTGGTACCACTTTTTGGCCACAAAATTTCATCCAAATGACCATCGTCGCTTGTTGAGCGATCAAGATATTAAAAGTGTCGTCACGTTTTCTTTACCAAACCACTACTTTTCCCAGCACCTTCTGCGAACAATTTCAACGAGCTAATCGACAGCGCCTTTGTCGACATGCTGGAAATGAACCTTCATCAGCACGCGACTGGCGATCTGTTTCGAGATTTATGCCCGGTTTGGCTGATTGACGGGAAACAAATGGAAAAAAACGTTATTCCAGCGCTTGCCGGACAATCTATTAAACCCGGAAGCCTCGTTCGGCTTCACGAATCAGGATCGCATAGAGCTCCCCTCCGGGAGGCCTCCGTCAAATACACGCAAGCACCCAACTCAACTATGGCGCAGAAAAATCGTGTTAATTTCAAATATCGGTCGCCACTCACCTAACCTCATCCACACCTGCTTTTTCTCGCGAATCACTGATTGGGCACGCACTTTTAATAAATAATTCAGTAAGGCCCCCTGGTGCCGTTGAGGAAGACTCGCAGGATGAAACGTCGTCAATAACCAGCGCAGGTCAAAATGGAAAATTGTCGCTATCGATTTTTTCGGTTGTAGCATTTTAGCTGTGACGAAATTTGTGCCGAAACTTTCATCGTGCCTATTCTCTTTTGTCCCTCTCATACAATTGTATTTTACCTTATTTAAGAATATGTTTGTATTTTGTCTAATTGGTCAGATGGGATACAAAAGATACTGGTATAAAAGTTGCGATATCACATCTGATACTAAAGCTTGTAATATTTAGGAATAGAGTATGAAAGGTTTTTGGTTGTACTTAATCCTGCGCTAAGATTGAGAATCAGAAGGTTCATTCTCATATACACGTTTAATGACTATCTATAAACGTTTTAGAAACATTGGCTATGCACCGCAGGAAAAACATCTTTTCGATAGTAGGAAGTGTTTTTGAAGATTGCGAACAGTTTTGAAAATAGACACCACGCGAATAATTACCCTCTAGCAATTGAGCAGAGTTGCTTCCCCTCGCCAATAGAAAAGAAAATTTCATCTCGTTTGTGCTTCTGGAAAACCTAAACCAATTACGATTCAATTTGAATTTTATTACCAGACAGTTTTCGCAATATTTATACCTCACTTGTACATTTTTCATTGATATTGGAACTCATATGCAAACCTATGAAAATGTTTTCGCAAACTTGCAGAAAAGTTGCAAAGAAAAAGAAGTTGCAGCAGAATGTCGAAAGATCTAATGGTTATGCAATCGCTTCAAAGATATGTTAATCTGATGGATATGTCTGCCGTACGGTTACAGATTTCACAAAAACCCTGGAAAACCTTAACAGGCATTTCCGTAGTGGCAATCCATAGGTAGTTCACGAACATTTCCTGAAAGAAACGTTGTGCTTAGGAAACGAATACGCGCCGGTTTCCTACATTCAGGTATTCTTAAAACGTTACTTAGTCACTACCGGGATCCATGGCAAATCATATATTCTCTTTCAATCAATTCATTATGCTCGTCCCAAATCAAATTAACATCCTGACATTTTCAGCTCGGGAGCTTCTCGTAAAAGAACAACAAACCGAACGACAAACGTTTGCCGCACCGTATATCGCATCGGTGTAGATGCAACGGTGAAAAGCTTCCAGTAATCTAGGCATTAATAATTTATCCTTCTGAAATAACCCACGTTCGAGTCTAGAGCTCATCCAAACACCTGGCCAAAGATAAGATGAACATGAACAGAAGAAAATCTCCACAACTCTTGCTATCCACGAGTCATTGTCATTATCATCGTTAGCACCGCTTTTCCCGGGGACCTGTTTGGCTCAATTTTCCTTGCTCACAAAAGTAGGCAGTATGCTATCTCAAGGGTAAAGGATAATAAACGCTGAGATTTAGGGAATTTTAGCTAACTCATTTTGCAACATGGACTAACCAATTCCACAAACGATGCGCGATAAAAACCCCAACGGACCTTCTTTTGATTTCAATTCGGTCCATAAAATGACAGTTTTCTACCACATTACAGTTGGTCTCACAAGGAAGGGTGCGACCGATAAATGTACGGTCAACCCGGAACAACTTATGGGGTAGAAAATTATGAAAATTGGGGACAGTTTTCAATGGTTTAACGTGTAATTTAATTTTCTCGTTTGGACATTCCTAACTTTTTTCCATCCCGTCCACGATACTCTCCGGGGTGTTCAGCAGATTTCACCTTGTGGTATCAATAACATCCCTCTTTCAACAGATCCCTTAAAAACCAAACTTCGTTTTTGTAGAGACTAAACTTTCCGCCTCATTATTAGAGCCATAATTTTCACATATACAAACAAAAATTTTAATTAAAAATAATCCCCGCTTTCCGACGGCCTGGTTGGGTTTCGGTTTGAAATCAGTACCACTGAAACCTCAATTAAAGGACAAAGGCGCCATGAAGCGGTGAGCAACTAACGACATCGTTTGACGGCAAGGAGGACCACCGAGGGTCTGGCGTGTAGACCCACTCGAGCGGGCCTGGTCGGTAAAGCGCACGCTTCAGTTAAAAAGCTCTGGTTGACTTTAAGGTTCGTTGGGATTCTCGCAATTGGAAGTCGTACACGCGATTGCCGTGCTTGTGCAATTAACAGTCCGTAAAAATGCAAATGTTCAAATGTTCTTCACATACCGTTGGAGTAGCAGCCGTTTGCTGTTTGTTGCCCCTGCCTGCGGTCAGTGTTTGGCTCCCGCACGCACACTCACAAGCACAACTGGTGTGGTACCAGAAACCCAACATACACAATTGCTTACGGTTTTTCCGCCACTGTTCCCCACTACTGTACAGCATACACCAATAGTAGTGATGCTGTTGGTGCAGCAGAACACCAACAGTATTTTGTAATTTTGCAAACTAATTTAGGAACAGCTGGAAAAACTACTCTTAATTACTTTAATTGGTTAGCTTTACAAATGCTAGCGCGCACGTACACGGACCTAACCATATACACACATCCTATCCAATACAGTTGTAGAACTTTTCAAATTCGCATTGATGTAAGAATGGATATCTTAACTCACATAAGCTGTGCTTGTATCGGATGCGTAGCGACTTTAGACTGATAGTACTAAAAAACAATTATTTTAGATAAAATTTCATAATTGGTGCAATCAATATAATGTGAAATCAACGGATTACTCCCTTAAATATTACTAACATTATCATAACAGCTTTCAGATAAATTAACTGACAAGGTGCCGTTTTATTGATACGAAGTGGATCCAACGAAGCCAAATGTTAAGCATACTCCATAGTCAATTTCTCATTCTTTATATCTTCTGAAATACAAAAATGTAAAGATCCACGATTTCCTCCGCTACACAGTCCTCGTATTATCCCTTACTTGTGCTTACCACGTTTCTAAATTATTAACTGTCGCTCGCCAGCTCGTATGAAAATGGTAAGGAAGAGTTCAGAAACTCCGTACAAACTGTCTCGGGTAAACGAAGACAATACCGAGGCGAAAAGTGCTCCCGAGAGTGTCCTTACCGCTAAACGATCTGATGGTAATAAATTTGCCAACTAATAAAAAATGACTCTCCATCTGCGCCGCCTTTAGTATGCACATTCTCCTGCTGGACGCCGAGATCATTCGTAGCCGGATGTGCAAATGCACACCAGAGACGCACCAAACAGCACCTTTGCGATCGTCCCTCTTCAGATATTTTTCTTATCTTTAACTGGATAACTTTGCGGGGTTACCCTTGCGTTCGATTTGTCAGGATTCTCTCTTTCCAGTGAAAGAGGACGACGCGCTGAGGGAATTTGTCCTCCTATTTTTCCTTATTATCACCGTACCGCGACCCCGAGATAAACCTCCTTCCTAGCATCGCTGCCCCTGTACCAGATTGCCCTTGTTACGTCGCCGGCTTTAATTTTCTCGCTCGCTGCCACGTAAATGATAAAACTATAAAATTACACCCTTCTTCAAAAGCACCCCATCTAGAATCGACGCTTTACTTGGTATTTCAAAGGAACGTTCCAACAGTACGTGCGCTGAGTCAAGTCGATTCATGCGGCCAATAAAGCAAATAGTCGCAGGGGCTGGTGAACCGTCACACCCAGATCTCTTGCCTAGATCCAGCACTCCGATTATTGGCTAGTTGATTCAGCCACTTCGCCGCGGGCTAATTTTTCTGGCCGAACTTTATTTCGTTTTCTACCGCAACGCGTGGCAAAGGGGCATGACGTGCATCCCCTTTTTATTCCTTCTCCACGTCCTGATCCCAAGACCCAATTCATTCGATGCTTCAATTTGCTTCGGTTTTTTTATTCCTATTCAACCAATGTTTCCTGCAGGACTTTAAGTAAATATATGTACTTCCTCCCTCGGGCGATAGAGAACTGTCTTCCGTAAAATGCTCCACAAGCTCGAATCAGAGAACATTGTAATTGCATCTTACTTATAACTTATCTAAGGTGGCTGTTTTACAATTCATAATATACACACAATTGTTAATGTGAAATTGGAAAATATACAAAACAAAAGAAAGTTATTGTCTCAGAAAAGAATGGTAATCCTGCAGAAACCAATGTTCTTCATGTCATGCTTTGTTTAACTTGATGATGATGATGTAACTTGATATCAATATAGAAAACCATTCCGAACATACTAACATCAACTGCTGTGTGTTTTCGCAAAACAGCAATGGATGTTCTTTTAAGAAAACACATTTGAACTTCAAACCCAAAGTTGTTAGAAAAAGAAATATTATCTACAACGAAATTTGAATCAATTCTCTAATGATGGTTCCCAATTATGGACAACAAAATGGGATGATTAGCATTAACATTATCCAGCACAGTACAACGTTTGGTTTAAACGAATTATTCTAATGTAACCTGTAGGCCATTTGAAGTTAAAACAATTTGCATAACTTTTCTCTATTTTTGGCACGGTTGCTGCGGATGAAAATCTGCAGCGTATGCGTTAGATAGCATGTATCTTAAGAGTTTCTTGCACGCCGTTGAAATATAAAAGGTAAATAAAATTGTACAGCACAGTTAGCGTCATACCATTAACGAAAAAAGATCGTTGGTGGATGGCATCGGGCTCCACTTGAGTTGAAGTTAACATTAGCAACAAAACACATTGCTGCAACGGAGCTCTAAACATTGAGCCGTTTTTTACCACGTACCTAGAATATTAGACAGTATCATAAGAAACTATTACTCCTTAATGAACAATGTACTCCTTGTTTTCAAAAACCATCAGAAATTAACAAAATTTAATGCTTGACCTATTGCTTGATTTCTACGGACGTAGCATAACTGCATTTCTAAGTCATATAACTGCATTTTCTTAAAGAAAATTATCGTTCGGCATTCAGTTGTACTCCCCCGTCGCGTACAGTATACTATATACATTTTAAAGAGAAGATATTTGACTAAAACTCTACATACTTGCTATACTAATGAAATTTCCTTTTTAGTCGATCTTTACGGTGCTATTAGCAATGACGATCCCTCGGTTCTCGAAGAAAGCTCTCCAGTTTCCACCTATTGTTTCATTTTAACCAGCCTTTACGGGATTTTCACTCTGCGATTTTCTTTGTTACCACCATCACGCCAATTGCGGCAAATGCAGCTGTTTTTCTTTCGATTTCATGCACAGCTCTACGTAATTGCAACGCTTGGAAAAGTTTGATGAAAGAATCGGCATTCGAAGGGGCGCCGTGAGTAAACGCAAGCCATTGTGCCACCGTCACCGAGTTGCCTAGTTTCTTAGCCAGAAAGAAAGTTTATTCGTCTGGGCCCTATAGTTTGTGCACGTTATTGCATTGATATCATTTCGTGAAAAATCTACCAAGTTTCCATTTCATTTAAACAATATATGAAGCCGCACCCTGCGCTGCTACTAATGCGTCTTCACAACTCCGTCGGAAGCTGCTGTCATTTCCTCGGCTTGCTTTCGCTCAATGTGAAATAGTTTTTCAATCTCAATTCCAGAACAACCGAAATGATGATATTTATTTTATGATGGTTATTTTTCCATCCATCTGAATCAACCGCAGGCTAGCTGTAAGAAGATCCTCTTCGAGACACCCACGACAGCGGATACAAAGCGAAATGTTTATTTGAAGTTCCAGAACAAAAGGTTTTAAACTGATGCTGAGTTGTGCCTTAGAAATGTTCGAGAATTCTGTTTTACTCCAAAACAGTCCAACAAAGTCCTCGTTGACTAAAGATCCGGTTTTTGTTTTGCTACATTTATTATTTCTACAGTTTTTGTCATTATCTTCTTTATATGCCTATCTTCCTTTTCTATTCAGGTATATGTTTGCTTCTGTTTAACGACTAAATGATGTTTACTAATGAGTATGACAGTTTGTTAAAAACTTGATATAATAAACTGATATTTGAAAAATCACACAATTCACCCTTAAAACTTCGAAGCATTCAGCTGCAGAATTTCATTGCAATGCTCAGATATTATCAATCACTTAATCCTTAATCCTAGAATCATTGATGATAATGTTAGCAATTCAACGTAACTCGTGCAATTTAACAATCAGATTTGCCGTCGTTCCTCGAATAAAATACGATTGAAAAATCTCTGCCTAACTCAATGAAAAGTCTAGTCATCACGACGTTCCGCTTGATCTACGGTAATTTATCCGATATAAATCGAGTTCTGGGGTATATAACGGGAAAGGACAAAAGAGAGAACTATCCGATTCAATATTTCTCATTGGCAGAGACTTTCAGTAAACTGAACAACTAAGGCCAGCAAAATTAGCTTCACTCTAGCCGCCAAGCAACTAACGTCCCCGTATCTTGCGCCAAAAACTTATGTGTTTGTCTCTCTACTTCTACCTCAATCAGCGACAGTGAGTAGAAAAAATTCGCGCAAACTTACTCTACACACTGGAACCATACAAAAGCCTTTCGACCACCCTGGTACATTCAGGACCCAAACAATTGGATAATCTTCCGATTCCGATTCTTTTGCGAATCTGTTGGATGTTCCAAAGAAAGTCCAGGACAAGATAACGTGGCGTGTAAAACGAGAAACTCTCTTCTTAAAATTCACCTTCAAGCGCCGATCCGTGGTATGCTTTCTCCTTACACCACGAACACGAACCGTACCGGGTCTTGACGACACTAGCCCACTAAAATTGCCCGTATTTGATACGACCACGGACCAAAAATGTGCGGAACTTAGGACGAAAAACACGACGAACTCATTCGGCCTTGCTAACCTCAACAAATAGTGCCAAACTACTACATCCAGAAGCATCCGCTTGCACCAGCCACACCATCGCCAATAAGCCAGCATACAAATGAGAACGAAAACGGCAACCATTTGCGACATATTCTCTACGCTTTCAACAACAGCGAAAACCTGCATTTATTCTTCGTTTCATCTTTCCACTATCCCAAACTTTCAACGGAAGAACAAAAAACTGTCGTTGCTGAAAACAACTTCTAAAACACATACAACCAAACGCCATATTTTTTCCGTAGATTGCAGGAAACGTATTACTCGGGCGTACAACGAATCAGTCCTGCGCTCCTGCCGAACCAAGTTTCCCAGCAGTCTTGACAAGGAAATCGTCTTCTACCAGTGTCATCGGCTCGCCGGACAGTCTGCAAGGAAGTAATTTTAGATACTCCTCCCTACTGCTTGCTTAAGTTGGCTCAGGCCAACTCATTCCAAGACTATGTGTCGGAATAAAAACGAACAAATTGGAAATAAAACCGTTTTATGGCCGATGCAACCGAAGGGATAAAAACGACGGCAACCATGTGAGGCGAAACCAACAGCCTTTTGCAACAACGCATGCTGGTAGGACACGAATTGCTGCTTCAGATGCAAGCCTCAGAACCAGATCCTATAAAATAATAACTTTTTTGTGTAGCTGTGTGACGAATGACTAAACACGTGCTCCTTGTATTTTTTATCACAGAATATCATCGTTATGAGTACATTACATTACCACAATGGCACAAAAACAGCAGCTGGCGGACGATCGTTTCACGGAGAGAATGCATAAAGAAAATCCTTGATTTCAATAAAACAGTCCAAAACATCAGCAACCGATGTAAATAGCATTAAAACAACGTTTTCTAATATCACTTCGGAAAAGCCAATACCCAACTAACGGCTACTTGGATGTGGATATCCTACATCCCTTCGGTATACAACGGCGCAGCTCGGCTGTGCACGTTCCCCTCCTTAAATGACCCTTTTTATTTTATTTTTTGGGCTCAAGATTTTCGTTCCAACATAGCCAATAACATTAGAAACTAAATTTATTAACTTCAATTCCGCGGCACAACCAAATACCAGAAACGTATAACATAAATCTTTGACCCCGTGAGGCACGCTCCTTGCGCAAGATGGCAAGTGAAAGACGCGACACCAATGTGCATTGCGTAGTACACGTACCCGTGGGAGGCACCATAACCGAGCTCCGTAATACAGCATAAATCTCCCATCGGCGGAAGGAACCAACCATAAAGCCACCCGCCGAGCAGAGAGCGAGTGAAATCCAATCCTGTGCACCATTGCAGTCCATTCGTTTCACATAAACGTTTTTTCTTGTGCTGCAAATAACCATCCGCAGCTTGGATTATTGAACATCGTAAGGGGGACATAAAAACAAGTTGGTTGTAGAAAGGAAGGTACATCGTTTTGTTTCTTTTAAAGTCGCTTTAATAAAAGCGGCACCTTACCCTGTTTGTCCCGCTGTGAAGCGAATAAACAACGCATACAAATTTGCGACAAAAAGATTAGGGAGAACAGCAGCCCAAACACCTTTTCCGGAAAGGATCAAAACCGCTAGGTCAGAAAAATTTAATGTAGGCGTGTAGTACGACATTGTGTTCAACGGAGAAATTACTGTAAACGTTTATTCTTTTCAAAAAGCTTGTGAAAAAATGTACCTGTTTGTTCTAAAGTTAGTAGTTTCAGAGAGCATACATCTGTTTTACAGCAGAGCATGCCATTTGTTTCAGGTCCTGTCAACAGTATAACACGACACACATATAGTAGGCCACGCGGGGACTACTACCACTGCTACTACCACTGAACGACTAAACGAGCGATGTCACCCTGGGACTAGCTGTTGTCAAGCAGATAGATTAAACACGCACATACCGTTTATTCCGCGAATTCATCAGCGGCACTCGTGCGTATCTCGTGAACCCTACCACAGTGCTGTGTATGTAAGCAAATATTTCGTTAAACTTCCACTCTTTCCCGTTGTCCGTGCTCTGGGCGCTGCTTATTAATTGGTGCTGCTTGAGCATGAACCGCAGTCGTACGTTGCACACCTATGCTGGTCAACTCCGGCTACCAAAACGCAATGCAAGATCTGATTCGTGGTGACTACCGATGCAGAATACAACAACAACCTTGACGTGGACGGGTAACCGGGTGCGAAAGTCGCGCTGCGGATTCTCGCTGTTCACTTTGGTGTTCTACTACCCGCCCTCCACCGTTTTCCTAATGGTTGTCCATTTAATTTTCCCGTCCAAGCACCAATTTCCTGCCAACACCATGCCAAGCGTTTCATTGCTGCCTTCCACCGGTAACTGTTCGGTCGTGTTTCAGACGAAAGGTAAATATTTGGTTGACATGGTTACAAATGGCCTTCTCTTGGCTCTTCGTTTCCCCCGTCGACACTGAGTTCGGCTGCGTCGAAGTGCTGGAAGCTGTCAGTGGAACATGACGATTCGGTAGAGTTTTTATGATGTTACTCGCACCACATAGACTTAAAAAGAGACCTTATGGAGTTGTACTGAATTTTTCAGGCTGTTGTAAAAAGTAAATTATTCTCCCATTTAAAAACGTCACGTTTTTGTCGACTATTTGGGCCTGACCAAGCACTTTACCCTGCGGCCGAAGTAACAATCGTTCAAAAGCATAAAATTCGCCCTCATACTGGAGGAAACTCACGAAAATATGTGAAACATTTTTCGCCACCTTGATCCGGAAGCTGCCAACAGATGTTGTCCAAATAACCATCATTCCACACTAAACACGTCCGAAGTAAACCGTACAAGTGCGTTCAGGTCACACTGGGAGCCAGTAAAATAAAATCGACTAACTCAATGGTTTGATATTACTTCTCTGAATGCTTTAAGACAGCCAGCAAACGAAATCTCACACTTAAATAGATGTTCTATCTTTGGAAAAAAATCCAAAACTAGTTTTGCTCTCCTGCCTCGTTAAATCAAAATATAACATCCTGTTTTACTGAATATAACATCCTGGTATAATTGATTTCGTTTGCACTTCTGCATTTCTGTTCGGAATACACTATTTAGGTTCGGTTCGGCTTTTTATACTACTTTCATAACGTTTTGTGGTTGATACAATCGGAAAAATCACCACTGTTGCGTATAACAGTTTGGGTCCCCTCCACCGCTGTCAACTCAACCTAGGCCCGGTAAACGGTCCAAGCGTTGAGGATCGAACGCGTGAAGATGGATCGTTTACCGGGAGAGCAGGTCGACGACCGAGAGACGAGGAATGCGAAAAAAGGTGCAAACGGAGCGAGATTAGGGCAGTTGCGATCAGGAGACGGAAAGAACAGCAATGTTTTAGCACTCGGTGCTTTTTATACTACTTTCATAACATTTTTTAACCGTTGATCGCGACCACCAACAACAACCACTATTTCTACAGATTGTCTTATTCTTTTATTACATGTTGGAAAATGCAACGGGCAAACACTAGCATTTGGTGCACATACAATCAAGCTGTCTCAAACCTGCCATCATCGCTGCGCCCGAACCAGAGTTGCACCAGCTGTCCAAGAAAATTTTTTTATGCTATTTCAGTGCTGTCAACTCGTTTTATTACCAATCAAAAGTAGCAAAGCAACTCGGGGCCAGAAAGAACGCTACTGCCACAACAAGCAGTTTTACCAGACAGCCAATCACCCACCTCCACATACACCGAAACGTCAACGCGGATCAGAACATTCTTTAGATCACTTAGAAACGAGCCAGATCTTAACCATTCCATCTTTCAAAACGGCATTGCTGGTTCGCCGTTGGGCCGTAAACGCTTGCTGCGAAAATGTTTTTCCTGACTTTTGGACTCATAAGATTTTCTACCAACTTTAAACATTTTAAGAATTGTGCGTTCATTTTCCAGCGCGCTATAGGAAATAGGAAGAAGGCGAAAGAAAATCTCTCTACGTTATGGTTTTGTTCGGTGTGGCATGAGTAGAAAGAAAATTTTAGAGCAAAAAGAAAGAGCCTTGAAGTAGCGGTACGTCAAAACACTAGTAGACTAGCAGATGGTTGCAATACTTTTCCAAGGAGGAACAACATCGAGACGGAAAACACGTACGAAACGCTGCATTTAAAGAACGGAAATATAACTCGTTTATTTCGCTCCAGGCAATTTGTGGAGTGCGAATATTCTAGGTGAACCTGCTGCAAAAGATTTCGTGCCATAGTCAGCGGAATCATTTAAAAAGGTTCTGAAGCGTTGTCGACATTGCCTCATTGCCAAAATCATCGACTGTTTCAAGCCAATATCCGAGAAACCATGGGATTGAGATGTCCATTGGATGAAGAGATGGAATTTTTTTCGAGCAAAAAGTATAGTTTCCATTCTGGAACACTGAAGGCGTATCTTGGATAAAACAATCAACCACTGCAGCAAATGTGTTTTGTTTGATTTGAGAATCGCTACTCACAAGGTTTTCTTGATTAATATTTCAAATTTAATTTTTACCACGCCACGTCTAACGCTAATCATTGTGAGTGATATTTTTTACAGAACACGGCTTTGCTTTGCTTTGAATTATAATTTTAAACACAATCTACCCTATTTTCAACAGTACCGCAATAATGGGCCACTGAGTTTTTTGCGAAATGCTCGTTTCACTTCTTTCAAATTGTTCTGCTGTACAAAAAGGCAAATAATACCTAAAGGACTGTACGGCAGCTACACACAACGAAAGCAAGTAGCGTAGAGTTTTGATTGCAAACATCGTTCTTCAGTAACGCTCCAATGTTTATGGTAATGGAACCAAAAATTGTTATGCGACGCTCAGAATTGCAAATTTGAGATATTTTTTGTCCTCTGATCAAGATGCGTAGCAAGCTGTCTCTCGTGGATTCCCTGATGAGCCCTGTTCCGGCTGCCGCACCGATTGATGAATTAATCCGTTTTTGTACCTAGACCCCTCCAGTTAAACCGCAGATCATCAGTACAGCCAACGGACCATCCAGCGGATGAGTAATGTCTAGGTTTCCGAAACTTGACACTGGTTAGGCACACTCTCGCTGATCTAACATCCACATCCGTCGGCCACGTAACGGAATGGAGGCCTGCTGCGCTTTCAGAATGCTGTGCCACCTGACCTAAACGTAAGTGTAATGCAAAACACATGTTTCGACCATCCAAACACGTGCTCGACGAGCAGCACGAGCTACAACATTTCAATGCATAAATGAATATTTATCTCCGGTCTTCTTTCGGGAAGGTCCGAACATAGCTTATTTTCTATACCCACTCACCTCTAATGACCGTGTCTGCTTGATTTTCGTCTTGTTTTCCCGATTTGAGAGCATGTTTTTCGATTTTGCGCATACATTCAACAATAAATCTTGTGTTGTTTACCCAACCTTGCGTTAACTTTCGGTGAGTAATAGACTCGATCGAACGTTATCTGTAGATCTGCATAAATAAACATCTCTAAAAATGGTTCCCCCGTACATTTGTAATACCAATTGGGATGCAGGACACGACGAGAAGATTAAGTTTATTCCCTTTGTTGTTTGTCCCTCGGAATATCTGGCAACTCTTAGTAAGATGGGTTGGATTTGGGGTGTTTGAGAAGATGAAAGGATTCAGTCCAAATTAATTCATTCAACACTGTCGGTTGATCAGTGATTTTCACATCTAGCAAAAATTGTTCTACGATTAAAATATTTGATCTATTAGGTAAAATTGACATAAAATGAAAAGTACAATTGGTGATGTTCAATGTATGCATCCAATTGTGACGATTGAAAATCTGTCAACATAAAACAGGATCGGCAAAAAACATACGTAAGAACAAAAATACCTAACAGAACATGTGCGACAGATGAACAAGGCTTCAAAGTGTGTTAAGTAGAATCTTAGTCTCTGTCGTTTACCGATAAACCTTTAAATCGTCGTTGCACAAACCTGCACTTCTCTCCTTTTACCCTCAGTAACGATCATCACGGGAGCAATTCCCCAAAAGGCCACTGGTCCGATGACGACTGTGTTTGCCACTGTATTATATTCTATCCCTCCTATGGGAAACGAATAGAACATGATTGAAATGGTACTATGTAGCAATTAGTCTAAATGATGCTTAACTGGTAACCAACGTACGAGGGCCACCGAATAAGATAGCAAAAGGTGTGCACGTGGTGAAGCTTCAAAGACCCGCTCTACCTTTGACATAAAACCGATATCAATTATTCATCTTTAGCGTGAGATAGAATAAATGCCCACGATGCATGTCCACATGTTCTAACACTTTCTCAAAAAACAAAGAACAAATCCAGCAAGGCCGTTTCGCTTCAACCCAACGGTGATAGAGCAAGGTTGGCGAACTTAAAAAAAACTATAGCACATCGTTCGTATGATATTATCAAATAGATCATCGTGAAAAAGAGCCACACGTTGTACGCAATCGAAATAGTATACAGAGTTCCAAAGCAACTGAGTGTAGCAATTAGATAATATTGTATATTCATCTTTTTCCATTTTTACCATTTTTGTTTCGGTGGTTCATCATTGTTCCTATCGTGTTTCATCATAGCATGTCACACGTTAGGAAACTTCATTTGATTCAACACACAAATGACCATTCAGATTTATGTATTATTTAATGACATCGTCAGACAGAAATCTAAATTCATAAACTTAGCTTTTGGCACTTCCTCATGCAATATTGAACCGTAGTCGAATACTCTACTCGAACTCGATTTTTTTCACGATATTTGTGTAAAATTTCCATTATGTATGTTGCTATTATAATAAAATTTGAATCACCTAAAGCGACGTCGACGAATAACTTAAACAATCAGGGATATAAGAACTTTGTGGTACGAAAAAGCAATAAGACGCAAATCTGCTAGGTCCACGCTATCCTTAAGTCACACAAGTGTTTCTACTATTCGGGGCTTTGATGCTTGCCTTTTGGCCGTTGGAACGAAACGAAAAATGTGTTTCGATTAATTGATTTCTACGCATCTCTATCACTAGTACTCTGCTTCTTGGCAAGTGCTCTAGAAGAAGCGAATACTCATCCTACGCAGCGTGAACTAAACCCTTAAAAGTTGCTGTTGATGATTCGCTACTCAAGCAAAGCCACAGACCATTGTTTTGAGGACCGCGTGTGATTTGGAAAATTGTCGCACGCCTTCCGACTCAGTTGGTCGGTTTTATGTTTGCTTGTGTTGGACAGACGGTTATTTGACAGTCCGACAGGCTAACATACGTTCATGCTGCGGCCGACCTGTTCAAAGTAGCCCGTGAACGATGACTTGGGTAGCAGCAGATGTTGTTCAATTGATTCAATATACATCTGGCGGGAGTTTGTCAGTTAAACGTACATTGAACTTCTGGTAAATTTTGCAATACTTCTCAGTGGTTGCGGCCGTAGTTAAAGTTCTTCAAATAGAATACACAGCGATTCAGAAATTCATCTTTTTAAAGTTTGAAGCAAATTTGGTTTTTGCTTATATTAGGTTGGGGAAAAAGAAATCCATTATTTTCTCAGTTGATGACTTTAGTGATCGATATCTTGTGAAGTATCGATCGTACAGTTTCAAATTTAGGCTCGTTTTAAAGCTGATACTATCCACTTAAAAAAATGCTTTCACTGTTTATTGTTTGTTCCATTCGTTTGTGAGTTATAGGGTGTAAACAATGGAAGTAACCATAGAGAAAATACGGTACATTTTACAATTTTTCTTTGAAAGAGGCGAAAATTTAAGCTAGGTGGCTGAAATTTTGCATATTGTTTATGGTGCCGATACTCTAACAGCTAGTTGCGATAAATTTAGGTTTCGTTGACCCGTTTCAGTTATTTTTGATGTTAAAGATGCACTTCACCCAGGCAGACACGTCATCGAAAATGTTGACAAAATCATAGAAATAATCAAAGTTGGTCGGCATGTTAGTAGTCAGAGCATCGGCCAGGACCTAAAGATTAACAATCAGACAGTTTTAAGCCATTTGCGCAAAGCTGGATCCACAAAGAAGCTCAATGTTTGGGCGCCACCATATTTACACCTAAAAACATGATGGCGCGAATTTCCATTTGCGCAATTTTGGCCAAACGGAATGAAATTGACACATTTCGTAAACGGATGGGTACTGGGGATGTTAAATGGGATACATACGACAATACTGTGTGAAAATGATCGTGGTCTAAGCGTGGTGAAGCAGCTTACAGGGTGGTCAAACCAGAACTTACGGCCAGTAAGGTTCTACTGGGTTTATGGTGGGACTTGAGAGGAACCGTTTATTGTGAGTTGCTTTCGTGTGGTCAAACATAAAATTCAGATCTCTATTGTCAATTACTGTACCGTTCGAAGCTAGCAATTGACCAGAAACGACCAGAATCGGCCAACGAAAGGGGTTTTGTGTTCCAACAGGACAACGAAATGTGACGCACGTCTTTAGTGGCTCACCAGAAAGTCCGGGAGCTTGGTTGGGAAGTTTTATTGCATCCACCGTATAGTCCGGACCTTGCACCGAGCGATTGACACCTTTTTCGGGCATTACAAAATTTCCTGAGTGGTGAAAAACTGAGATCAAGAAAGGATTGTGAAAATGGATTGTTGGAGATTTTCGCCAATAACGACTAACCCTTTTACTAGAGAGGCATTACAAGCTAACCTTTGAAAAGACAACAAATTTTCCAACAAAACCATACATATTTGACGAAAATCGGACCATCGAAAGCATCTTAAATAATGTTTTGAATTTCACCCAAAAATAATGGATTTCTTTTTCCCCAACCTAATATTATTCTTTATGGCATGTTTATCTATATTACAGCGGCTTTCGATATCAATAAATCAAATGACTGATTGAATATTTGGTGGAGCTCTTACTACCAATTTGTTTCAATTTGCTACACAAATCCCGTGTTACGTGCAAACTAAATGTTAAATGTAAAAGATTCAAACACCCTCGCAGAAATGCATTAAATCCATGGCATGCTGTCTGGTATTCATTAATTTCGAAAGTGGTGACGAAATCCTCTTTGATTTGGTGAACGGCTAAGTTGCTTAAAATAAAAATTAAATATGTAATGGCTTCTGAACTAACTGCAGAATTCTTTTTAAAGTCTTCGTTGCCTTATCGTCATCATTAGCATCAAATGCTACAAACGCTGCACTCGCTATCTTTTGCCACACTTGTTTCCGCTTGGCTACGTTGTAAATTCATCAAAGAACCAGAGAACGCCGTTTTTATATTGAGAAAACTGAGTATGATGCGAAAGAAAAGTCAAACACCCTACCGGTAACACCCTGGCGTTAAGACAGCGCGAGGGCCACCATTTGCGAAAAGTTTCATTTTCCTGTCGTTCGACACATCCACCCGGAACGTTGATTCCTGGGTGAACATCAATCCCTTTTTCCTATCTGGCAGTAACCAGACACTTATGACACTTGCTCATTTTTACCGTACCCTTAAGATAGAAGCAAACTCCCTCCTCCGATCAGAGAATTGCTGATTGCCCCAGAACGTGTCCGGAACGGAGACGGAAGCTCTGCGTGGTGACGTTATTCTTTCACTGGTTCGGCTGGCACTCGCATTTAAATCAATTTCTAATGACACAAAACACAGCTCGAATCGCTCTGTGCGTCGTTTAGTGCACATTTTTCCACTACCGCATCTCCCTATCGACCTTAAACAAGCGGCAATCGCTTCTTACGGCGCAACTTACCGTTACTTCGTTACGATATTGTTTGTCCCCGTCACGTTATTTCCCTTGCCGAATTCCCTCTGCAAGTCTCTGTCCGTCCGTTTCAAGATGGAAATATGTTAATTTAAATTATGATGCGAAAATTGATGGGGTGTTGCAAACTGATGAGAACTGATGGGCCCAAGCATCGTGTTTGGCATCCCGAGGGATGAAGGAGCACCTCGGAAGGAGCAACCTTCCAACCGTGCTACGCCACGCCGTAACGTAATAACATTCAGTGGTGCTGAAGTCCTGTTCACCAACTTTGCGACCGGCTGATTATTTGTCCAGGATCCGAAATTTCAGTTCGCTTCAGTTCACATCTACAAGGGGCGCGCCCGGATGCCACCAGATCGGCGGAAACTTTGTGTTTAACTTGGTAATGCAATTTAATTAATTTGATTGAAGTGCACAGACGCCTACAACACGCGAAGGAAATGGACACGCGTCGCTTGCTTTCACCTCGCCTGTTGATAGTGCTGCGAGAACGTGTTTTTCGCGCGAAAAGGTTAGTCTGGTCTAAGGTGAACACGGAAGTCATTTGCCTCACCACCGCACCTCATACAATTGGCAACGACCGATACGTCGTACGCTGAATGTTCGATAATACGCAAGTCTTAATCAGTGCAAAGATCATCAGTCTTGGTCACCTGTCATCTGACTGACCAACAAATCAAAATAATAATCCCATTACTAAGTAATATACAATATTTCACTCACGACAAAAGTGAATGAAACCCATTGCGTTTGATCTGTAACTTCATTTAGATTCAATTTGACAAAATTATAAAATTTATAGAAATTCAATTTGAATATGAAATAAATTATTTCCATCGCCTCCGCAACAATCACACCGAATTCACCTCGTACGGTTCTGCACACAGTTTATTCACAATTTACCAATTACAAAACCACTTCCTCATTGCACTGCACTATCGTTCCACAACCACCGCTGGCCACCACTGTCGAATAATTTCGTTTTACATTCCTCGTTTATGGTAACTTTGGCTCGATGCGATGGCCACCATAACGAAGCACTTCACAAACGCAGTGTATCTGTATGTAAATTAACCTGTGCAGCCCCAATGCGGTACGCAGTAAGGACCTTGCGATTATGCGTTTAACGGTAGAAAAATGATCGATTCAGGCTTAAAAAAGAAATGCCTACGCGTTCAATTAAAAAACGCGATTCCGTGTTATGCAAACCACAACCGCGCTTTCGACGGAATACATTCAATGGCTTACACGAAACCCACGGACACTGTGGAAACAGCAATCTCTTTTAACCGACGTGTAAAGTAAAATATGTCCAAGAGTCTGATGAATATTTCGCACACTTTCGATACTTTGATGCATATGATAAAACACTAGGTTACCGTATACTACCGTATAAGAGAGAATTCCGTCAGATTCGACTGCAAATTTGTAAATTTATTATAGCACGGCAGTTGAAGCAGTTATAGAGAGACAGACAAGGTAGGACATTTTTGGCTCAACTAGTCGTTCTATACTGAGTACAAATTTTGAAAACAGAAAGACCATATCGTAATCTAACCCTCATAGTTATTGAGTTTCATAATAGGCATTCGGAATAATCGACTCATACTATATCCAAAAAATTCCAATTTTTTCGTGCACGATTTTTCATTTGGACGAAATGTATTTGTCCTTTAACTGCTGCCTGCATACTTTTCTACACTTTTTTCTCAGCAACAACTGCTCTTTGAATTCCATTCACACCTCGGAAGCTGACGGCTCTTTAACGACCACGCATGCCGAGCATCCGTTGAACCAGTTAAATGGTCATACCATCGATAGTAATGACACTGCTGTACCAGTAAAAATGTATCACGTCGCGTGCCCAACCACTGAACGAAATGAAATACAAAGACCGATTGAATGAGGGAGTACGAAGGGCTAGCCATGGCTGCAGACGATTGCATCGTTAAAACACCATGACGAATGGGTTCCTCGCCCGTAGAAGCCTTTTGCTATCGAAATACCATTCCCGTTACGCTCGGAATTCTTACGCCAAATGCGTAGGGAAAAAGTTGGCAAAGCATTCCAAGCGGGCCAGACAAACCCACCCAAAGAGCAGAAGGCGATAGGTCTCTCTGGAGGAAAAACGGAAAAGCCTAAGGCGATGGTATTATACGGCGCCAGTGGCGCCCTTGTGTCCACAAAAAACAAGGCAAAAAGAGGGACCAAAAGCGGGGTCGCATAATTGGTATCGAGATTTTCCTGCCAGTTTCACTTTCTCCATGAAAATAAATATATCTCCTTTCGCTTCCTTTTTCTTTTGTCATTTGTCGGGTGAAGATAGACTCAGAACTTCCAGGGCAAACGCCAGATACTTTCCACCGCTGTGAATAACACAAAGAGCAATAGGAAGACCAAGGGTTGAACACCGAACGTTTGAATAGGGCAACATCTCGGTGGGATCAAAATAGTAATTAATTTTTGCGTTGAAAACGCAGCCACGAAAGTCATGTGTTGTTGCCATTCAAGTGAAAGGAAAGAAACAATTACGTGCGACGTGGTAAGAACCCAGGTGTAGGAAACCCAAGGCGGGACACACTGAAACGGCGAACAAGGAGTGTCACGAAACCATGATTGAGCACATCACTCCCTGGCGAGAACATCCAGTGACAGTTGATTTGAGGTCATGAACTAAAGACTAAACAGAATTCAGACGCCGACATGCGTGTATGCGTGTGTAATTAGAAATCTAATCAAGTTAAGCATCGCATCTATGGCGCTAATGAGATAATTTGCTAGGTTCGGCAAGTCAAGCATCGACAAAAGGATAGTTACCTGTTTTGTAATATCTGTCCATCAAACGACGGCTGTCTCGAGCCTTCGGATGAGATTGACTGGTAATCTGGAGTCCTATTCAGAAGAAAAACCCGTTTTTCTACTAATATATACAATATTTTTTGACATTAACGTATAACTGATTAACTTATGTTAGTCAGGGTAATCAGCTAGTTAGTTAGCATGAAAGCATAAAGACGACAAAAACCTTCAGTATTTCAACGTCACAAGACATTACAAGTATACGCGGTACATTTAAATTTTACTAGGACAATTTTTCTTTCCAAGTAAGGAGCAGCTTTCGCCAGGACAGCGTAACTTTGGAATCTAATTTCTTCATTGCGGTAGTTTCCCGAAACAGCAGAGCAGAAGCGTGATCATTTTCTGTTGTGGATGACACTCTCATGAAACTTTAGTACGTGCACAAAAGACGCGTCGTTAAGCAGTATGGCCTTAGCTAAGCTCGTAGCACAGTACCGCTCTTCCTTACGATGGTCGACAATTCCTCTTAACATCAATGTTGGTATTCCAATTCCCAGGGGATTTTGGCTACTTCCGGTACGGGTTTTCCAATCATCGACCCTTTGAGAAGAAAATAACCGTGCTTTCGTAAGATTACGCTCACCAAAAATATCCTTGGCCAGCAGTGTTTTGACTTTCTTATCGTTTAATGACTTCTTCTCGACAAGTTCAAGTCCACACGAACTGTTAATGTGTCGAGAGAAGTGGTACGTATAAAAAAAGCTACCAACTTTCCCTTCGTCCGACATAGTACCGCGTTGTTCACAACCGGTGTTCGTAGTGGTTTTGCTTCCTTCTTAGCTGAGTACTGACGATAGTAGAAGTTGATAAAAATAATCACAAACTTTCTCCCACGACGTATGATAAAAGCCCTGCCTCTAAATACCTTCACACTCCGAACCACACTTCTCTCTAAATAAGATGTTACTGAACCGGGGGCTGGCAGCAGCATGAACACCGTTATCGTTATCGTCGAAAAAGTTCACTCTATTACGCAATTAGCGTAGAGTTCCCGTACTTTGCTGGAAGAAGCCAGCCACAAATACCTATGCGTTCATTTTGCTGGGACGTTTCAACAAATATAAGTCATCTTCAAAAATGCCAAGAACAAAGGAGCCACTGTTCTTTGTAAAAAGAATTAATCGCAGGTCGTAAGCTAATCGTATTTAACTACAGATGTTTTTTAATCTACTTGGAAAACGCCAACATCATTTTACAAGGAATGGTGGGTCCTAGGACACGACAGTATCATAAAAATGTCGGGAAAACTACGATTTAATTAGTTTATTGCCGCTTGAAATATTTTTCTCGATTTATAACTTTCTGATGTTCCATCGTGTTACTTTGGTCTGTTCTTGAAAACGACATCTCGTTAAAAGGCGATAAAATGGAATGACATTCAGTTCATACTGTCTCGATGATGGTTTCGATTTCGATGCTTTATGGGATGGTAACTTTCACATGCCGCAGGTTCGCCGAATGTCGAATGAGCAACTTTTGCTAAGCACCCTAACCCTCATCGAACAAAGCGGCGAACGTTCCTTTGATGTTTCTTCCCCTACATGTAAAGCTTCATGTCCATGATGGTACATTAAAAATGTATCTGTAATATATTTTTAAATGTAGTCTTTTCTCTTTGAAATGCTCGAGGAAATAAAAATTGCACGAAATCCACCTTATGCGTTTAAAATTGTATTTTTCTTCATTCCCTTTTCAAAGAAAGTGCATTACTCGATACTTCGATGTTGAATTTCGGGGATGCTTTGGTAGTAGTGCAGCGTAGTGGTAATAGACTGGTCGGAAACGGATTTTCTTGCCACACACACCCGGGATTTTAGACACAGCGCTACTGTTCGCTGGCTACCAAAACAGGGAATATCAAATGCGGTGAAACTTTCGAGGTGAGTTTAAATTATTCATATCCGACTCCCTCGGGGGAGTGTGTCTTACCAACGCCGGGTTGGAAGTACGATGTTTGTTAGTTCCCGCATTCACTGCTACCCAAAAATCAACTTTGAGCAGCGGAGCGGTAACAGTGTATCTATCCCGAGCCTGATTGCATATCTACACGACTCCCAAAAGCGGCAGGCAGTGTCGCTGCCGATGATTTCATTTTATCTCAGATTATTTCCCACATCCGTAACTCCGTGGTCCCGCAGTGATGCGCCGCCATACCGCGAGTTCCACTACCAAAACGCTGCCCTTTGCCGTTAATGGTTTTATCCATAGCAGCATCTATTATTTACAACCGCGAACAGCACAACTTCCGTGCGATCGGTAGGATGTGGATAGAGGCGAAATGCACCACATCAGGCCGCACGTTATTGCAGAGGAAAACTAAGTTTTCATAAGAAATATATTTATATTTATGCAAAACTGCCAGCACAACACTCCGCATTGCTGGAACGGAAAAGCACATTAAAAATGAAAATTACACTTAGTTTGCTCAGGGCTGCGCCCAAACCGCAGACTTGCTTATGACTCGACAAAAACCATACAAAGATGCCGCCGCTTCCTTCGAACGATTCGCAATTTCTGCGAGACCGGACCTGCTTGCCAGACAAAGACAATGGTAAAGATAGAGCAGGAAGTAGGAAGTGGGCAAACAGGAAGCTTAAAGTTTGCTGCCCAACTTTTGCCCACTACCCTGGCGAGCGGCGTAGTCCGCATCCTGGTCGTTAACGGATATTACTGAGCCGCAATATGCGATACGTTAGACGCAAAGACAGTTGCCCAGTTTTAATGGAGGCGAGCCAGGAGCTAGGATGGAATCGGTGAAACGGAACGAAGAAGTAGAAAGGAGCGTAAAATCGCGTTCAAAACGATCGGATCCTGGCTGATGTTGGCCAAGGAATAGTTCCTCTCCGCCCCTTATTATAATACCCAAGTCAACAGCTACACATTAATTTCAATTCCAATTATTAAGTAGCCATTTTTCACCAGTTTAGACGCCACCGATACCACCCTCCCGGACAATTTATTCGTGTTGCAAGTGTGCAGGATACGCGAACTAATGTAGTAAAGTTCACAAGTGCATAGAAGGCAAAGTCATATCTTTTCGACCTGTGCTGAATACAATATTACGCACTGATTGATATTTACACCTTTGGTTAGTAAGTCAATCCAATCTGCATGCACTGTTTATGCACCTTTTATATTCTTCGAGCCTACACGCATCCAAAACAGGCATCGATATATAACTTCTTGGCAGTGCATTGAGTGCATATCGATGTTTGCCGACTTCTATCGCCACGTAAATCGAAAGATTCGACGTTACAAACTGGAGCCGAAATGGAGCATTTAAAAACGGCGAAGCACCTTTTCTTACACATACTTACACGGTGGTTGTGTGGCTTGGAGTCCCAATACGGTCGTACACAATTTCATTCCATTAGGCATCCAAAAGATGAAACTTTTCAATGCAGACCTCAACCACAAAAAAACCGTTCTAAACTTGTTTCCGCTTTATTGTCAACGCCATGCGTTTTCGCTGCGAAATAAAGACCCAGCCCTTCTACTGTCAAAGAAATTTTCCCTTATCCTTCCGTCGATGGAAGGAAGTGAATGAGGAATAGAACCACGACGAAAAAAATTGAAAATTTTTACTACCCAAAGAGTCCAAACTAAAACGGCATGATCGAGTTTCGAATGGAACACCACCATGGAAGGACGATGTGGCGTAACGAGGACAAGTATTGGTTCCCGGACCCAGCCAACTTATACAGGCGAACTTTACCACTTCTGGCCCAATCAATTCAATCAACTCCAGTATTCTTAACTACTTCCTTTGCCTCCCAATAGTAGAGTTGAACGCACCGCATGTCTAGCGAAACGCAAAACATGCCTCGAAGTTGGATATGAGCCGTGAATTCCAAAGTACAGCATTTATGAGGGTAAACATATTTGGCCACCAAGCGTTCGCCATTAACCACCATCAAATACTATAAAATTTCCGCATACATTTTCCAACATAACTTCAAATCACCTTAAATGACGCTACCTTACTAAAAGTTCAAGAATTGAAACTATATTAAATAAATAATTAATATTAAATAGTTATTTTACAATAGTTCGACATATCTTCTTTAATCTCCGACTGACTGTGAACAACGGCGGTACAGACACACGTACACTACTTACTTTACATTGACGAATGTTTCCATGGCTGTGATGGATGATGTTCCAGGGCATCACATTACTCATTCTCAACAAGTTATTTATTCAACATAGGACATTATGAATCAGTTTTGGTCTTCGGACGAAAGAAAGTCTATGTTGCTGCATCAGATAGCTGTTTCGTATGAGTTCAATAGGCGTCAAGTGGCGTTATGGCGTTATGATTATGATAGTGAGAATTCCCAACAAGGTAAAATAAAGAAATTGACTCATTTTGTTTACAAGCACCTCAAAAATAAGGCATACCAAGTTCGATCGCCCGAGACAACTAACATCACCTGACGAAGTACGATACTCCGGTCCGTACGTAGTCTGCCCTCAGAGACCACAGATACACTGCAGATGCTCGGCATAAGCAAACCGCGAACCGTAAACGGTGAGCATGGTACATTTCAAAGAAGTGCGGGTGGTCAAACTGGAGCGAACGTTGCAATGATGAATTACATACCATTGGCCGTAGTGTTGGAATCAGTCGTAACGAAGCTTAAATTGACAAGCAAACTGACATTGCGACATCCGTAGTTAGCGATCCCTCGTCGCACTCTGAAAAAAGGGACCCTAAGCGCTTTGGGTTTAATTAACGCCTGACGAGCAGCAAGTTGAGCGAATGGTCACTCATTCTTTACGTTCTGAAAGGGAGAAACGTAGCATGACATGAAGTGCCGCTAATCTTCACAGGCAATCATTACATAACCGGTGTGATCAGTCTTTTGACTAGATTTAAACAATCGCATACACAGAAACTTCGTATGATCCGCAGTACACGTTGGAAACAAGTAATCAAACAAGTTCCCTGCTGTACAGAATATTATTAAAGAGAAAAGGAAAACAACCTAAGACATAATATCACATTGGCATGTACGGAAAAATATACCACGCCAATTACAACTAGAAACAACCAACAGTTTACAACCGTTTAAACTTGTTTTTGGATGGCGTTAAGGCTTATTCCTCTATATTATACTGTGTCTTATTCATATTGAAAGTGAATTCATAGTGAAAGGTATGAAACAGATTAGCAATGCTCATCCCACTGATGCCGGAGAAATAAATTGTATGGTAGAAACAAATAAAAGAGGGAAGTGGCTCTTAACCGGCGTACGCTTTCAACAGTTTCATTATCACAAAAAATTAAAAACAGCGGGGCTCAAAGATAATGCGTGGGTCACATGTGTCCAAGAATTGTGTGAATGACCGCACCACACCTAATTGAAACGATGGCGCTTGCCCTTAATGACGACGGTTGGGGACTGGTTTCTGCCTTAGACGTGATCAAGTAGCAGACAAGTGGATTCAAATTAGAACCAATGACAAACACCGAGGAACCGAAGAAGGATTAGCGCCCAGAGCACGTTTCAGCAGCGGGTTATGCCACCACCAAAGCCATTACTAGACATACCAGGGTAAACAGGGACAGCCGGCAAGTACCTGTCGGATTAGCGGCCACGCTTCTACTGGTTCGATAAACCACCACCCTGTTGCTTTGCCCTGGTCGAAAACTAGTCGCCGAAACCGTTAGAAGCGCACAGAAACGACATCAAAGATCAGGGGAGCCATAAAACAGAAGGCCAATAAAATGTGTAGTTTTTTTCGAATCCATCAGCCGAATGTCCAAAAGACGCGGTGCCGATCATCGGCATTGGCCGTAAGATGAAAATTTTGCTAGAAGCGCATAATTCATCTGAAAACATAAAAAAAACTAATGCTCGCATAACACCGCTACCATCACTGCTGACATTTGATGATAGACACGATGTGATCCGCGGTACACAGTTTTCATCGTTCCGACAGCACGGTTGATGGTCATTTGGACGGATTCGGAAAAGCGGGGATAATTTGTTTGTCTACTCAAGTCAGCCGCGCTCCCCGGCTTTCCGTTGGTGCTCGAAAGATGGCCATCGATAAACTTTTGTCAACAGAATGCTCACTTTTATCGTCTTCTCGCCCGAGCTTCTATTTGGACCGCAAACTGTTTTGGTAGATTCGATAGAATGAGCAGAGAAAATGAAGAGAACGAATTTTCTCATAAACACGCACGCACGGTCGAGCTCTTTACGAGCCGGCACCATCGTCCTTCGGAGGCCGTTGTATCGGGAGGGAAGGTCTTGGCCTATAAAAAGCATTAAGAAATTGGCCACCTCGATTCCCGCGACTTGCATCATTCGCGCATTGAAGTTTGATGTAAAAATGTGGTGGAAAGTGGAGAAAAGATGAATAACTTCCCAACATTTTCATGGCTTTGGAGAACGAGCGCCGACCACGCAAGCGAGCCAAGAGTGTAAAGTGACGAGTGTGAAATGATGGAAGTGAAAAATGACGACTAGGAACCTCGGACGAGGCAAACGACCATGACGAAGAAAATTTTTGACTGTAGGCAAATGAATTTGCCTAACTGATTTATGACCACACGGCCAGTCGGTTCGCATCGAAAGAAAGTAGACCGAATGAGCCCCAGCCCCGGAAAGGACGACCATTTCCCAAGTCCTTGTTTTATGACCTGATGGCCATTTCAGATCCTGCCCACCAACTCCAGGACACTCGTGACAAAATGAGCCTCTGGTTCTACACATCGTTTGGTTATTGAGAAAGTTTTGCAGCACTTTTATAGCGATTGTTAATTGCGATTGCTTCCATACGGCGCAAGGAAACAAAAGAACAGTCTCGCAGTCCAAAAGCGGTTTATTTATCGACAAAAAGTAGCTGATGCTGCCGCGTACCACCGGAAGTGAAAGAAAACGAAATGCAACAAACAACGCGTAACGCTCGTAACGGTCGAATACTCAAACCCTGGAAACCAACCAGCGGTTCTCCAGCAACCGCCAATAGAGCGCGCTGCAAGCATACTGGCCGTTGCTTTCCGGATTGCATACCTTAGGCGCACTTTGAAAACAGAAGTCCTTAAAAAGAAGTCCTTAAAAAGAAACGTCCTTAAAAAGAAGACAGAAATGCTGCATTAGTTGATATTTACGCAAAACCATTCTATTTTAGATCCAAGTGCTTAGAGTACTCGCTTCAATTCATTTAATTTCTTTTTCTACAATCGCACAATGACAAATACATTTTCTTGATTCCTTCATTTGTCGTTAGAACAAACAAACGCTGAGAGGTTTACTATATAATTAAAAGTATTTGAACGACAGATAAATTCGAAAAAGGTAAACTCATACGCATCAGACAACACCCACCCACGTCGTTGTTTACACATTTTCACTAAGGTTACAAATCTTTGGAAATAAATCAACTTATTCATCCGCTTTGATCATGGGGATGGTGAGTGAAGCATATAATTTTCTTTGGGAACGAACCTGTAAGTCCCAGTAGGATCGTTCTAATAAGCGCATCGGAGTGACTTTGTGGAAAGTTTATTTCCCTGCAAAGACTCATCGGTTGCAGAGAGGATTCCGAGCAACTTAGACATATTGACAATACTGACCTGCAACGGCAGTTATGTTTCTCGTCCAACAACATCTTCAACAGAGCGTCTACTACCTCGCCCAACAAAACAAGTCTCGAGCATATCACGCACTTTTTGTATCTTTGCCCCTCGCTTTGAAGCCACAAATACTGTAAGATTATCCAAAACTGACGACTTCTGCTGCTGCAAAATTTGAGGATCGTAAATGATCTTACACTATTGGGTGTTTTAACCCGAAAAATAGTAGAATCGACGGTCTATGCCAATTTGGAATTAGAACGGTGTGCAGTGTTTGGAGCATTGTTAATTTTTTAAGCTGTCCAAATCTTTGATACTTCACACCACAACATTTCCCCTGATTTTCGCAACATCCTTATGCAATACTATCGAAATGTGTTACATATTTTCAAAGATTCAGGCAAACGGTTCAGGCGTTTACTCTGAGGTTAGGCGAGTCTTAATTTTATGCATGGAACGAGAACCTTGAAGGTAGCTAGCACGGTCTCCGATAAATCTCAGTAAAGCGTCTACGATCCGCTTATCAGATCTGTGCACACTGAACGTTTGAGATCAGAGAGGTGCTTGCAGTTGTGAGGCGCTTTGTTTCCGCAGTGCTTTCAGAACGCTGAATGCAAAGTTTACTTTATTTGTTGAGCCCCCAGAATATTTGGAAGAGTCCCATAAATTACCCGATAGATCTTTAGCATTCAGGATGTTGTTTTTAGTTTTCTCTCGTTTCCTTCGACTGCACGAAGTGGCTTCGGCGATCGCGGCAGTCAAACTAGATCTGTAAGGACAAGTGCGAAAGACAGAAAAGAATGCGGCTCTTTCTACAAGGGACGAAGATGGTGGCTCCGTGTGTACAAATACAACAGAAAGCATAGAAATCCCATGCCTGTGCAAAGCGGAATGAAAAACAGTGTGAGCATTTAAATCCCTATGCTGTTCTTCGTACTACCTGCTCTGGCCTCCCATTGACACTTCCAGTTAACGGAACAGAAGTTTCAGTGCTGGATATTGCAAGACTGCATAAGAAAATGTACAAACATCAGACCACTACTTTTTACTCCACGCAGCGTTGTACAATGATGCCGGAATTCCAAGATCCCAGGAAGGATCACTAGACATGCTCGCACTGGGGCTTCTCTACGAACACAGCAAGGGCAAATGACGTGAAATGAATTAAGGGTCGACGTGTTCCATAGTTTTTCGTTTGTTTCAGAACCGAATGGTTTTGCTCCTCTTATGAATTCAAATCGTGTGCATTCTTAAAAAATTTTTCCCGGTTTGTTGGCCAAGTATGAATTGACCAATTTCGAAAGCGAAATACATATTTGGAATCGTTTTCAGAATCATTCCTTTGCTTGCTTCAAGGAAGAAGACAGAAACGTACGATCCTTTCTGCAATTGAGCAATATTAGTTTTTTGGGGAGAAATTGTATGTTTTGATATCGAACGAGAACGAGTTAGCGAATGCATACGAGAAATTATGAACTTCTTACAAACTGCTCAATTGGTCGAAACTGTTTCATCTCGTACGAAATATCATAAGCACGTGCAGCGGAAAGGACCCTCGTTTATCCAACATATGCATCACTCACTGCTCGTAGCACCCAAATAATGTTGTAGCTTCAAGCTATTTCCGTCGCCCAATATGATCAGAAAATTTATTCGATATTATTATGCTGCCGCTAGTGTTTCCGGTATTGCAAGCTGAATGCGTGATCTCGCTTGAGAGACATCAAACATCACACATCTAGCTTTCGATCTCGGGTTGTGCAATATGTGAGAAGGGAAATATTTGGACGATAAAAACGTGCCATCAACGGCACCATCAACGATTGGGTATCAGGGCCACAAAACAAGGAAGTGAAACCTTTAAAAACTCCCAGAACGGATGGGGACGAAGGAGTGCAGATAGGATCTCTATTCCATGGCACACAGTATTCACGGCGACCATCCCCGGACAAGAGGCTCGAAAGGACCGTACCGAATACCGAGAAATATATTCGTTCTGGTAGATTAAAAAGTAAACATTCGAATGACGTGGTACAAAAAAAGGACTCGCTTGGCTGGTTGTCGAAAGACTCAACCAAAGCCGAGTCAGCGTCGAGGTGTAAATAATATCCTTTGCCCTACGTTTTCCTTCGTCTTCTCCTCCTCCGATTACCGATCGCTGTGCTGGGCCGTTTGCGTAGGACTTCGCTATCGCTTTCACGCAGGTTTGGTGTTGCGAGCAGCGGGTTGCTTGCGGACCCGCTGAGAACACACGAATGCAAGGGGAAGGAAAGCTCAATATTCCGGACAACAAGATTTGTGCCTCCATTCCTACCCGTTTCATTCCGCAGCGAAGAAAACGCAAGAAAGGGACAGTACAAAGATAAACAAGTGTGTACCAATAATAGATTGAGTGAACCATATTTGCACAGCATGATAACAAAAGGTTTTACTATTTATTTGTGCCGTCCTGCTAGCTAGCTGTCCGTAGACTGATTTGTGTCGCGTCAGGGGACTAATTCCTTCTACGTTTTTTTTCCTTCCATTCCCAAACCACGCGCACCTTCACTTACCTGTCGCGACTGTGGAAGGACGATTAAAGAAGGGAAAGACCTAGGAACCTAGGACGTTCCTGGGGTGCGCCTGGGCGGTCCAGCACAATGGCATGGTGCGACCAACCGAAAAACAAAACCTTTCACAGTGACATTAAAAAACCGATTTTCACTTTGAGAAAACGTTGTAAATCCCAGGAAGTCAGCATGAAACCTACAGGGCCTCCGGGCAACGTGTGTGCGTCGTACGACCATGGAAGGAAGTGAAACTGATGAGACAAATTCGAAAAGGTAAGCAAACAGAACGATAGCTTCGAACATAATTTGGTATGCCACAAACTACCTTGTGCAACTTGTTCTCGCTATGATTAACTATGGCAACAGCTTCACAAACTGCCATTCTAATAAAAGCCAAAGACAATAAATCGACTACAGCAACAGTTGTAGAAGCCTTTATTCTCTTCTAAGCCAACTGGATACTTTTTGAAAACTCCAGTTTCAAATGTAAATAATATAAACTGTAAAATAGAGAAAACTACGTGTTCAAATCATGGTCATAATTCCTCGCTACAATCATTGTTCATTTGATAAACATATACATCACGATATTGTAGGTATTATAAAAGTTAAAGTAAACTTAAACTACATGTTCCTTAAAGATTCCTTTAAAAATTATACGTATTTGATTGCCGTTAAGCTGTCTTTTTCCTCAACTATATAAAACCAACCGTCAATTTAAACTTGCATTGTTGATCGACGGTGCTTAGTGAGCTTACGCTTGCGTCCATTACAAAAGCTCCCCGAACGACTTAGCGATCATGCGATCTCTTTCGTCCACACGGCCCTCAAAGCAGTTTGACAGCTCAAAACATTCGCCCCGTCGCACTCGGCACTCGATCAAGGTAGGCGTCCATTGCTGTCTATTGCTATCTCCCATCGGCGACTCGGCCATTCGCTTGATCTAAGCTGTGCGTACACGAGACAACACTTGACTCACTCGGGGTGGCGTAGAGAGAACCGAGGCAGAGAGAGCGAGACAAAAGAGAATCTCGCTATCCCTTTCCGCACTTGGTCAATTTCGGTAAAGAAAGGTTAGGTTCAAATGTCAGGTTTGCATTTCTTCTTGTTCTTCTTCTTGTTTGCATTGAGTTTTGCGCTGCGCAAACACAGTTCAACACAATCCGTGCACAGTTCTGACCGCGCGAGCAACGGAGACCACGAAAAAAATGCGTGCCTTTTATCGCCCCTGTGCAAGTGCCGTCGGCGGAAACAGTTTCTGCGACCCTCTGTCGGTTTTACGCAAATGATCCCTTTTGATCGGTTGTAAAGCAAGTGCAGAACGCTGACGTTACTTTCTTGTTGTGGTTGCAACGGTATTTACGGTGGTTCTTGTGAGATACGGGAAAAGGTGTGTCGTCGCGTCCGCGGAATCAATTGGCCGAATGAAGTTTGTCTTAAGCGACGGTTGCTGTAAGGCAGATTGCTTCAAGCGGGAATTGGATCGGAAGAGATAAAGGTGGGTGCGCAGTATTCACGACGCACACATACCGCCAGACGGAAGATAGACGCGCACAACCCGTCACTAACAAGCCGCGGATCGCGGGCTGGGATTGGCATCTCGTTCTTCGTCATCTTCTGTGTCTAAAGCTGGCCGGAGCGACAGAGATAGAGAGTGACAGTGTCTTGCTCAAAGTGGTGCCGCAAAAATTAACATCGCCGGAAACTCGTTCGATTCGTTGTTGTTTTCCCGACGGTCCGTATCCTCGCGCAGTCCAGATCCGGGAGGTAGTGCCACGACACACGGAGCACCGCGCCCGATCCTTTTTGTGTTTACTAAATCCACTTGCGGTATAAGTGGAGGCAAAAAAGTCGAAATAGTAACCACAGTCCAGTGCCTGTCCAAAGCGAGTGTCCGCTGTGAGTTGGCGACCCTGTTGGAGGATCTGCGAGCGATCTGGTCTTCGTTGGTGAATAATTCAGTGTCGGTGGTGCTTTGTGAGACGATCCTTGGCGATGACGACATCGCTCTGGTGATCGAGAAGAAAAGAAGAAGAAAACGAGATACGCTAGGAAACAAAAGCATAGAAAAGAGGGAGCGAGAGAGAGGGGAGAGAGAAAGAGAAAGAAAGAAAAAGAGAGAGAGCATGAGGTGACACAACCACGGAAACCGTACGCAAGTGTCGGGAGTGCGTGTGAAACTACAACTGCTACACTTGTCATATTCCGGAACATGATCGGATTGCAACGATCAAGTCTGTTTCGGAGTAGGCGCACGCGGCAAAGGCTACTAGACGTCAGGGGACGCATCCGATGGCGCCGGTAGGAATTGATTCGTGGCCACGGGACCCGCTGTGCAGCGATATTCTCCGCGCCAGCATGTGATCGCTCACAATGTGAGACGTATCCGAGTGCATCGTCGTCTCGTCACCAACGTGCGAAGCCGTGTGAAGTGTGATGTCCGCGTCGCCGGATGCCGGATTGAGTGTAACATCTTACAGATAGTCGAAGGTGGCGGAGGCAAAGTGCAATGGCAACCAAGTGCTAGAAATTGTTCTGTGTCCCATCCAGCTGTGTGCGTAATTTTCTCCGGCCAGTCTGCGGTGCTGCGGCAGGCAGTCGATCAGTGTGAAAAGCAATTGGCACCATCGAGAAGCAAAGGAAAAAGAGTAAGAAGAAGCAAATGTGTCACAGTGTGGGAAACGGAAGAAAAAAGGCGTGTATCGTGGCGTGTGATGGTGTCCCTTTCTTCCAAGAAAACCCCAATGCAAAAGTGCAGCCGAGTTGTGAGTGCGCTCGACACGGAATCGCATTCCAAGTGCCTTTTTGTTACATTACGTGCTGTGGTAGGTAATGTCTGAAGGTGTGTTGACGTAGAGGAGTAATATCGACGCTACTGGGCGCGCTCTCGCCAGTGCTGTGGGTGTAGTGATCGCGATCGTAGCCGCTGCCAGAAGCGGTAGAACCAAGATCGCAAAATGCCGCACAACAGTTCCACCGGAGACGAGTTGGGCAGCACGGATGAGGTGAAGGTGTTCAAGGACGAGGGCGACCGGGACGATGAGAAACTGACGGAGAACTTGCTCGAGGAGAAATCGAGTCTCATCGATCTGACCGAGAGCGAGGAGAAAACGGTCAAGAATGGGACAACCCGCCACGACAGTGCCGGCCCGGCGCCGTATGGTGGCAGCGCGGGAAGCGCCAGTGGGACCAGTGTGGCCGGCAAGTTGCTGCACGGAGCACACCCGGGATTCAATATGGGCTACATCGTGCCCCCGTACTCCTACGCGAACGGGGCAGCCGGAGGGCTTCCGGTGTCGATGGCGAACAAGATGAGTCTTCCTCCGTTCTTCTGTCACAACGCGGATCACCTGTCCTCCCCGCCGCCAGCCCACTGTGGCATTTTGCCGTACCAGTTGGACCCGAAAACGATGAGCCTCACGAGGCCGCCGCTGTACAGCTTCCCGACCAGCCAGTATCCCTACCCGATGCTCAGCCCTGACATGCTTTCGGTGGCGCCGTCCTGGCACACACCCTCACTCTACAGTCCTGCGGCCGGGTTTCGGACGCCTTATCCGTCTTCGCTGCAAATTTACCCGTCACTATCTAGCGATTTCTATCGCTACTCCCCGACCCTCCTGCATTCGCATCCGATGCTGAACCCGGGACATCCGGCCATCATCACTCCCGGTCCGAAGCAAGACATTGGAGGCGGCAGCGCCGGTGGGCTGCATCGAGATCGAGGTCAGTCGTCGACGATCAAGCAGGAGTCGTCTTCGTCGTCGGCTGGAAATGATCACGAGCCGTCATCGGGACACCACCATCGATCGTCATCGTCCTCCTCGGCCGCCTTCCATCATCACAGTCATCGATCGGGCGGCTCGCTCGGGACGCAAGATCCGCAGCATCAGCACAACAACAACAACAGCAGCCATCATACGAACCACAACCACCACGGACACCACCACCACCATAATCATCATCACCACCATCACAACAATAACAACAGTGGTGGCGGCGGGGGCGGAGGGCACAAGCACATGTCGCTGGCGGAGAAGGAGGCAGCTCTGGAGAAGAAACGGAGCCACGTCAAGAAGCCGCTGAACGCGTTTATGCTCTACATGAAGGAGATGCGCGCGAAAGTAGTGGCCGAGTGTACGCTGAAGGAGTCGGCTGCGATCAATCAGATTCTAGGGCGCAAGTGGCACTCGTTGTCCCGCGAAGAGCAGAGCGTGTACTACGATAAAGCGCGCCAAGAGCGGCAGTTGCACATGGAGCTCTATCCCGGCTGGACAGCCCGGGACAATTACGGTTACGGGGCGAAAAAGAAGAAGAGAAAAAAGGATCGAAGTCCGGCCGATCCGGGGGGGAACAGCATGAAAAAGTGCCGGGCGCGCTACGGGCTCGATCAGCAGAGTCAGTGGTGCAAACCGTGTCGGCGCAAGAAGAAGTGCATTCGCTACAAGGAGGTTAGCAGCGATCGAGGAGGCGACAGTGGCGCGGGTAGTGATCGGGAGGGGCGCGACCGGGATGGTTCCGACGACGCAATCGGTAGCTGCGGCAGTATGGACGACAGCAAGTCGCCCGAAGAGGACGATCGCGAGTCGATGAACCAGTCGCTTTCGAGCCCGCGGTGCATGAGTGTCCTCTCCAGCTTGCAGTCGCCTTCGACTAGCATCGCGTCACCCCTGAACCTGCTTGCAAGTCCTGCGACGCCAACGAACTTCTACCACCATCACGATCACCTCGGGCTGGCGTCGATGATCGCCACGGCCCAGCAGCAGCAGCAGCAGCTCCATCAGCAGCTCCAACACCACCACCAGCAGCAGCAGCAGCAGCATCAGCATCAGCAGCACTACCTTCACCACCATCACCACCAGCAGGCAGCAGCCGCGGCTGCGGCGGCAGCGGCTGCGCTGCAGAATGTGAGCGATAAATTGAACAACATCAGCAACGACAGCGGGATCGGCGGGTCACAGTTGAACAACAGCTACAGCAACAACTTTAGCCCATACAACAACCATCACACCATGCGCAACACGGGGTCCTCCGCGGCCAACGGCAGCAACTCCTCCTCGAACGGTGTTTCGGCCACAAGCCTCGGCAAAAGCCCAGCCCTCCTGCAACCGCCGACGCCGTCGACACCCACGCTGGCCCCACCCACGCCTTCGTCCCTTTCGTCGTCCTCGTCTTCTTCGTCGTCATCGTCGTCCTCGTCGTCAACCTCGTCGTCAACCTCGCTTCAGATCCCGCCACACTTACAGCAGTTAAACCTGAAGACTTCGCCCCCGCTGCTTCCCAACACGCCGCCTTCGTCCGGCGGGTCTTCCGTGTCGTCCGTGCCGGGATCCATGACCATCAAGGAGGAGCTGCCGGACTGCAGTACCGGCAACGGGGCCGGTGTGTCAACGGTGCCCGCCTCGTCGACGAGTCCCTCGGCCGCCAACTTCCTGCTGCATCCTGCGTCACACCTCACCAATCACCACCACCAACATTCGCCAACAGACCAGCGACTCAGCGGCAGTCTGCATCATCCGCACCTTCATTCACACCCGCTGTTAGTTCCGCAGCTGATGGGCAATGAAAGCCACGGTGATCTCTCGCCAAAGACGGGGTCCCTGGCGGTGAATGGTGGCAGTGCCGTTGATCAGCCGTCCCGATCGCCCCCAAGTGCAGCTTCGGCTGCACCAGCACCGGTTTCCGGTGCAAACAGCGGTTCCAACGGAGCAGAGAGCACTGTCGTCAATGGCGGCAGCAACCGGAGCAGCAACACCAGCAGTAGTCAAATCACTAGTGATAGGTAGTGTACTGATAAACGAAACAACATAAGCTAAGTCCCCTTTTGACTCCTCCTTGCCGAGGACGGCCCTCCTCCAGGACAGCGAATGGACAACCAAACCACTTTCTAGCAAAAGCCCACTGTTCTCAGTTGTCCGTCCGTGAGCGGTATTAGATAGCACGATCTAAATGTGTACCGTCGTACTGTCGTACAGGGTCCTGTCCGATCCATGATCATCGGAAACGAAAGATTGAACTACAAGTTTATCGCAATGTCTCCGATCCATCCACTGTTGACGGAACAACATTTAGCAATCCCTGTTCGACTGCTTGTGTGTATGATTATGACCAGTATGTGCAAGTGTTGCATGAATGGAGCTGTCCGGCTTTCCGTAGGCAATAACGTCCCTGTTACGTAGGTTTGTAACTTGTGCGTCTAGCGACCGGTGTTGCTGGCACGACTGGCAGTTGGTAGATCTTTCCTGTGTATGCATGTGTGTGTATTCTTGAAACCACTTTAAGCGGAACCGAGCACAGTACTTTGAATACAGCAAATTGACCGTACCGTAGTCTGAAGGCAAAAAGGCGGGCGAAAAGAGAAACATTGTCAAAAATCAGAGCAATGTGTACAACAAGTGTGCCTGCGTGCGCATCGGATGCGAGCCAAAGATCACCCTGGCTTCCGAGAAAAGGAGAAAAACTCCGAATCTGAGAATTAGACGAGCTGCCGTGGAAGAATGGTCAGGCGCGGAGGGAAACGGAGGTTTGGAACACGGAGCCATACAGGATCGCTGCTTGCCTGTGGGTCCCGTTCCCGCGTTCGTGGGAGGAAGGCTCTAACGATGGGTCGAGAAGTGCGAAGTGGGAAGAAAGGGAAAAGGGTAAATTTCCAAAACAAGTTTTTCCATCCCGTTTTGGCTTTTTAGTGGTTGTTGGTTACCATTCCATTATCCTCTCGCCTCGTTGCTCGAAGACGATCGCTGGATCGGCGCGAAAGCGGAAGAGCCAGAGGCAGGGAGAGACCGAGCGAGAACGAAAGGAGCAGAGCGAAAGAAGGAAGTAAACGAAAAAGAACGATAAAATGATTGGATGAGTTGTGTTTTTGGCGTTTTCAGAAAACTCCAGAACCAGAAAATCTAGGCGCTGGATGTAAACTCAATCTCTGATGGCGCAGCAAACCGCGCCGGAGAAACGAAGGGAGATAGGGCGAAGGCAGTCGGGATAGTCGGATTTTAGTGGGTGAAGAAAGTGAGATGAAGGTGGAAAACGAGTAGAATCAATCAAGTGGAATACGAACAGGCAAAGAGCCAGGCCAAGCCAAAAAGGGCCAGAAGAAATGAGGACACGGCCGGGAAGGGAATCAGTGCGGCGCTGCTGGCAGGGAGAATCCCTTGCCAAGAAACCAAAAATCAGCAGGAGCCGAGAGAGTTTTGATCACTCTGCCGAGGCACACCAGCAGCCAGCAGCCCAAACGATGGAACAAGTCCCGTAGAATGAGGGAATGGAATTTAACCCAGGCGAAGAAGAAGAACTAAGGATGGACAAGATGGATCAGAACCATAACCAGCAAAAGGTCGTAAAGACTCGACGAGATGATCATCACTCTGAAAAGGCGAAGGATCAGGCGGGGAAAGAGAACGAGAGAGAGAAAGATAGAGAGGGAGAGGGAGACAGATGGAGTACGAGACAGAGAGAGAGAGAACGAGAAACGAAAAGGAAGCAATAATATTTTTTCGTTATTCGTTAAAAAGGTACACGAAAAACGAACAACAACCAACCTCCTATCGTCTCTCGGGGCTGGTTCCGTCCAGAGGTCTCGTTGGCAGTGTCCCGCGCAGCGGGGCACAGAAGATCGGCCGTTGGTGGACGACGGAGGGCAACGAAGAATTTATGAAGTGTCAGTACACACAGCCTCCCTTGTTTGGTCGTGGCGTGCCTGTAGTGGGGCTGCCTGGCGGTCCTGCTGGGTGGCTACGGAACGACAGCGAATATTTCAAGTCTCGCAGGAAACGGGTCTACGCGATCGCCCAAGATCGCCCCACGGGCGGAGGAAGATGAACGCTGCTGGAAGATTCATTCGTTTTTTTCCGTGCCTTTCTTTTCCTACCAGTCATCCTTTTCCACACGGCCGAGACTTCTTTTTGGCCGTTGTGTTGTCTTTTTCGCGCACACACACTCTCACATTGGCGCAGGGTTTTTTCGGCCTTGTTCCACTCGAATCGATGGATAATTGCGAACCTTTGGAGAAGTAGTTTGGTGGATGTGCTACCAAACTTCTTCTTTTCTGTGGTTATGCCCGTTGCGTTAACTCTGGAGTCTGGGTTCAGTTTCGGCCAACATCGGCCAATGTCATGGCAACAGCCTCTGCTCCTTCCGCTCACTGGGGCTACCATCGCACGGATGGACACAGTGTTCTTGGGCGTTTGCGCGCGTGTGTGTTTCATTTTTATCGTTTTCGGGAAGAGCTGTGAAATCTCGTTAATTATCGGTTATTGTTGGTGGAGGTGGTTAACGATCGACAAGCAGTATTGAAATGTGTGAATTTGCCGACTGTATCCGTGGGAGTGTGCGTGCGCCAAAGCCAAAGGGACTCCTGAGATCAATCATCGTCGATCGACCATGACAGCACCGTAACATTCCATTCTTGCTTGACAATTTTGTTAACATTTAATTTTTGAAGGCCTTTCTGCGGCATCGACTAGCACGGGCAATTTCTCGGCGCAGCTATAAATCAGATCAGTTTGTTTCATTTTGTTTAACCAATTTCACATTTTATGGCACGATTGTATTTCTACAACGGGATGTGCTTCGTCGAATTACCGTAGCGTGAGTGAAGGACAGACGATCTGGCGATCATGTGATGCCTGCCCGAACAGATCGAAATGGCACTAGTAAATCGTTTGATCCGCTAGCAACTTTTATTGGAGGGCGTGTAGGATCTTGTGCTTTATCATCGCCAGCCAGCGCACACGTTTCTACAACCCATCTTCTTTCGAAGCTTTTTTTACGGCCAGTGCCTCTAGGTTCTCTTCCGTTTTATTTGTCTGTACGATGGCTGATTGTGCCCCGCTGATACTAAGCAGCTTTTTTTTTTGCACAAGAGCGGAAATGCCCAAGAGTCAGTCGGTTTATGGTGACGAATGATGAAGCCATTTCAAAACTATGAGCCTCTTAGGTCGTGCTCTGTGGTCAAAGTGGAGATGTGTAGCTTAAACCTCCGTTTAGTGTTTTACCTGCCCGCCAACTCAAGGGGAAGGCAGTCCGAGGCCAAGCGGGCTAGGGGCAATATAATGAATAGCAAACACATCAAGTGCGTTCACGTGTTTGGCGTTTCTGTCAGTGAACCTGAAGGAGCTCGGACGAATAATGCTCTGTCGCTTTGATCTTTTGATACGGCCATTACTGCTCAATATCATTTCCATTCGCCGTTCTGCTACTTTTCTCGCTCAACTTTTTTTGTTTCTTTCCTTGGTAGTAAAAATTCCACACACTATAAGCACATTAAGCACAGCACACATTTCGAATAGTTTTGTTGAATTGATCTTCTAACACATCTTCTGGAAAAGTTTTCTTAACCAAAACTTTCAAAGCCAAGTTTTCGTTGACAAAACTTTAATGTTGTGCAAAACATATCTTTGGTCTTTTATGTTTTTCTATTCCTCCGGATCGAAATGTTGCCTGCAGTAATGTTGCTTTTCTTAATCTTTGTTTGTCGTATATCTTGTGCCGTGTTCTGTTTTATTAAATGTTACTAATCTCAATATACTCCATGTTACCGCGACGTGTTGTTTGATTGTTGGATGGCAAGCAATAGCATAGCACGTTTCCTATTTCACTGTCCTGCACTGTTCACTGTTTGACATCCAAACCCAAACACTACCTCTAATCACTCGGTTTATCATTTGCCTTAAACGATTGTATAGTTCTTGTTTTTTTATCTTTTCCGTTTTTCATTTAGTCGTCTCCTGCATTCGCGTGGTTGGAAAAAGAACGCGTTTCGATTTTTGAACGAACCACACCTAAAACCGGGACGGCCCCGATATTTTCGAGAAAAAGCACGCCATCTCAATCAGTGCATAAACTATGTTTGAGACACCTATATTTGAGCCAAGTTTGGATCACGTCAGTGGGATACACTGACCATAAACATGTGTTGACTTTTGCTCTAGCCGAAAGCTGTAAGACAAGCTGAAAAGAGAGAACTAACTAACAAATGAAAAAGAATCGCAAGCAATTGTCAGTACCGCGTAAAGGTTTTTGGTAGGGCACGCGACAAGCAGCAATTAAACAAATGTAGAATAGGAAAATGACGCAAAACGGTTTTATCGTTGTTCAATCAAGGAAAGTAAAGTAGCGCCATAAACACCGACGACCATAGGGAAGAGACACAGAAGAAGGACAGTAGTTTTCCTACCGACCTGTCAATTCGAAGTAGAAAAGGACAAGCAGCTGAATCCAATAATATGGAGACAACAACGCTAGCAGCGGCAATGAACGCTGGTATGGACGATGGCAACAATTTGTTGCCGATAGCCGACGATTTGACTCCTGGAAGCGAGCTTTCTTTGCTTCCAGCAGCATACTCACTACGCAGGAGTACGAGGATATTTGTAGTTCATACGCAAATGACGAGCGGAATGTGACCTCTCGCATGAAACGAGTGTGTTTTCAACGTGATTACCCTTGCCAGACATTGACGCTACTTACTATAGTGGCCAGATTTTAGATTTCAACATTTTGAATTTTTGCAAAATATTGACAAAATATGGTACAATCCCAGTGCTAATTGCTCATAAATTGACGTAGCCGCGAAAGGCCCAAACATCATAGTTATATTTAAAAACACCTGGCGATCGTTGCCACAATTGTTGTTGACAATATATTGACGTTATATATTTTGAGCATGTTTGGTTTAATAAATATTTTCTCGACAAACATTTTCTACGCAGAATTCCTTTGCATGCATGTAAAAATCAAACTTTTTCCTTCCCGCTTGAACCCAATGTCTCCCAAACTTGGTTCAGCAAACTGACCATATTCTTTCTTATTTGTTGCCCTTACGCAAACACTAAAAAATCGCATGTCTTGAAAACAACGAAAAAGTAGATCCGAAAAGTAAGTTTCTGCGCTAATGATGGTCTTCGAAACCAAATACGCGTATAAGTGAATTACCCAAAAATTGCTCTACGTCTTGAGTGTTAGCGAACTGCTTAGGAATGAAGGTTTTGGTCGAACCACAACAACGGTCGGCAAGCATGCTCCAACAGAAACTCAACACTAGTTGTCCGTTGTCGTTTGAATCCATTTTAAACCGCTCCGTTTTGCCAACCACCCGCCCCCTACAGTCGTGTGTATCGCTCCGATTCCTAGAGTTCTATGGCTTCACTGCACACGCGAGGCCTGTAATGCGCCGGTCCCCTCGGAGCTTATTGAAACACCTTGACTCCTTAAAAACTATGGAAACTCCTTGACTACGTTCCAACTGCATATCGATTTACAAGTCGTTTAGAAATGGGAAACTACGTTTTTCACATTTCAATGGACGCGATGCAATCCAGTTAAGAACGCACCTTCTAAGGAGTGTCTTCTCTTCGGTCTATTGACCGAATAGTGGAATTCGGTGCAATACGAACTGTACTTTTAAATTTGCTTTACAGCTCCTTATTACTTATTGCTTTATCAAACTGCTTTATTATACAGGTCGAACAAGATCGCAGTTTTGCCAAATGTTTGTTTCAGAACTAGCGAACCGCGACCTTGTTTTGCGCCTGGTGTTGTCGTGTCTTTTGCAGCGAAAATAATACTTTTCGTCAGCACATGGACACTTGTTGGCGCCCCGAACTACGGTACTCCGAATTCTATTCCGAATGAACAGGAGCATCGTGTCGCTACGTAACGCGTTTATAAAAATCAACATTCGATGCCCGCAACGCGTTCCTAAAAGCTGTTAAATCTTGGCGATTACTTCACGATCGCGCACAAACGCGCCACGATCGTAACTTTCGTTCGTTCGCCTGTTCGCCTTTACTTCCTATGGTCTCCGATTGCGGCGAGCGGGTCTTCTTTTTTCAATTTTCCGTTATTGTTGGTCACATTCGCGCACGATTGTCTTGGCCCGGCCAACTCTTACGGTGCGTCGCTGCTGTCGCGCCAACCGATGATCGGTTGAAGCTGATTATCTTTCAGTTCGAAGCGAATGCCCGGTGACAGCCACAGCCCCGTGGCTGTGCCGTTAGCATACTAGCGAATACCAACACAACTGCCATTCCTACCTTGAGACATGTTGTGTGGAGCCTTGATTCTGTTCCTTGGAGCACATTCTGTGCTACTGCAATTGTGCTAAGGTGTTGCTGGAGGTCTCCAGAGAGAAGCTTCGAGGCTGTGGGGTTCTTGGTGTTATTCACTCAGACCTCCGGTTTCGCTTGCGGCGCGCTCGCGTCATCCTGTTTTCTTGCGTCCCATTCTTCACGGATTAAAACAAGACTATGTGACCGGGAAGAAAACACTTGTTAAGAAGAAGGTAAGCTTCCTTCGCCGTAATGATACTACGCAGGAATATGCCCGGCAAGCTCGCGGAGACTCTTTCTCTCATCTGTCGTCCATTTGACCAGTTTATGTGCTCTCGCGCTGGTCGGTGGAGCCATTGTGGCACACCCGTTGATGGCTGGTGCTTCTCGCGCAAGAATACGGCCGAATGGAGTCCGGGACGGACAGGAAGGTCGGAATTGGAAAGAGAATGTTAGCGAAAAAGAAGCTCGGACGAGGAGTTGGGCGCAAAAAACCGGATTCGAACGAATCTCGACAGAAACGAGAACCTTTTTAAATAACATAATTTATGGCATGTTGAATAAACAAATAAATATTGGGCTTTCTGAATATTGAGCAAAAGTGAGAAGCCCACGGCGGGGCGAAGTTCTCCGGACACACGTTATCTTCCTTTTCGCAAGAAAGAGAAGGAGAGACTGAAGATCGATGCAAGATTCGGATAGAGGGTCGGATTTTTTGTTTTGTATAACATGTTACCTAATGCAGCCCATTCCAGGCAGGCACTATTAAAAAAGTGTGATCTTTATCTTTTTCTTTCCCTCTTTTGTTCTGATTCCGAAGTCCGCGGTGTGTTTCGCTGACCACTTCCAGCTCTAAGTGGCTCCGCTCAAGCTGACTCTGAAGTGTGGCATGTGTGTCAACAAGACAGAGTGGCACAAGGCACAGTAGTGGCACCGCTTTCTGTTGGTAAAAGTAGGAATGGTAGTCCCGTCAAACCAAACTAAACTCCAATACACATTCGATGAATAGGCGAAACAGCATCGTGCATTAAACCCGACTGCGCTTGCACCAAGCTTTCTATCGTTCTTGCCCCGTAGGCAACCTACGTACCTAAATAGGAAATCCTCCGAATAAACTGATGATGAACACATTAACGAGGCAATACTCTTCCAGCATTTGTCAATGAAAAGTCGTAATAAAAACTTTATGTTACGAAATCACCGGCTCTCCTGGGATTGTTTGCGTTAACGTGGCTGTTTAAGGGGCAGCGAAATAATTGATTCCCAAGAGGCTCAGTCAACTGTCTTCTTGGATTTTCTATGATCGTTTGAGGCTCAGTACCGACGGTTCGCGAGAGCTGCTAACAAATGGTGTTTGAATGTACTTCGGAGAGATAGAGAGAAGACTAGGGCAGCAATTTGAAGCAATACTAGTAGCAGTAAAGTGTACAAATTAAGCTGACGCTATCTTTTCCATTTGGATACTGTACAACGTTTGGTATGTTGACGCCTGTTAAGGGTACGGAGCACTATTTACAAAGCATTGAAGAGCTACGGGCCGGGCCGGTGGGGACAGTTGTGGGGTCGTGCGATCGTTGTCTAATCTCCAGCGCTTCTCAACACCGTCGGCGTAAGAGGCATGTGTTAGTTCTTGGGCTTAGAAGAAAGGAGTGAAATGCCAGGGCAACCCACTGAAACTAGCCGCATGTAGCTGTTATCAGTGAACTTACGGGGTAACGAGTGTCAACCATAAGGCGCGCGAACGCGATTGTGTCTTTTGATAGCGTTCGAGCTGAACCGACGACACGCGCGCGCGCCAGAACGAGAAAGAGTCACTTTACCGTCAGAGTTCCTTCGTTGTGTTTGAAATGCGTGAACGTGTACGTATGCCAGGGGCAAAGGAAATGATATAGATTCATTGGACAAACCGTTGGGCAACTACGGCGGCCAATCTGCAGACGGTCCCGGCCAGCGTTAGCTGTCAAACACTTTCGATGACACGATACAAATGACGTTCCGTTATCTCTTTACCATTCGGCTACAGCTCCGAACGCCGCAGACATACGTGGCGATATTTCTCAATGTTGCAATTGGATTCCTGGTTTGGGAGCCTTCGAATATTGTTGGCCAGCTCGCAACTCTAACATGATACAACATTAATAGGCGTTCGTTATCTTCGCTCCAGCATGGTCTGTTGGGTGGTCAGATTAAAAGTTTTTCGGTCACGGTTATCCTTTTCCGTTAGGCGAATGCGTCTTCCGTTTCGCGACGAAGATGATTAGAGCGTATCAGATAATTTGTAGCCCATCACCTACGGTCTCTCGTGCGCTTTCTGTTCTACTTCTACTTCTTTTTATTTCTCCCTGTCTGTCTCTCTCTTTCTCTCTCTCTCTCTCACACACACACACTATTTTACGACAATCATGACGGCACTGATAAAAGTAATGATGTCCATGGCTACTGATTCTACTCTATCAGTATTTTAAGTGTTGGGATGAATTTCGCTTTTTTTGCGCAATGTTTGGTCACATGTCCTTAATGGGGTTCAATAAGTAGACCACTACAGCCATCGCACGCAGTCTGCCATAAAATGGCGCCATTTGCGGACTGTATTGTCTATTTAGCTACCATTTGAAAAACATTTGACGCAGGATCAAGACAGACTTGTTTACGTGAAGTTTTGCTCCTACACGCTTTCCTTCGGCCGTTTCTGGCAGCCGCGAACTTAAAAACAGTGGGAATTGGATTGAAATAGAATAAATTAATTAAAGGAATTTCTCATTCCGATGCGATGCTTTCTGTCAGGGTGTGAACATCAACGAGTGCTGGCTGTTTCTTATTCGTGATTCATTTATTTGCAGCCAAGCAAGGTGGACGTGTTGAAAATCTGACTCTCCTCCGAACGCATACCAAATCGAACGCTTTGCTTGGATTCACTTTGTTTACACTATAAAGACAAATGAGAATCCGAATGGATGGAGCTTCGTTCGGTTTAATTGTATTGCGTAAGAAAATAGATATAACCTGGCGATCGGTTGCATCTGCCGCCGACCCAGTGAACCCTTAAAGACAGGAATCGTCGGAGAGGATGCTTCTTACTCAAGCAGTCAAATCAAATATTTTGAGACTGTTGTTGATTCGAAACATATTGAATATGATTGCTATTCCCATCCGCGCAATAGCAGCATGTGGGGAAAATCAATTATTTCACCTTTTTACTGATAATCCAACCTCTTATCAACGGCTGGTGAGTCTGTTTTTACCTCAGCCCACCGTGAATGGGGCGTCATAAAAACTGAAGGTGCCTCGTGGGGGAAATACTTGAAACGATAACAACGTACGTGCGACTCTAATACGATCGCATGGTATAATCTTTGGCACTCTTGGTGGGTCGTTTCTGTCTGGTGCACGCTGGCCCCTTTTGGGGGTTACGTTTACGCTTGATTGCGGCTACGATAAGATCGAAAAATAACAATATGCTTGTAATATGACTGTTGGCCGGTATACTCGATTTGCTCATTTTCGCACGTGGGCTCCGGCTTTTCTGCTGGCCGTTTGTGTCCCAACGGGGAGAGTATACTAATGGTACAACTAATTTTAACCGTTTTCTTTTCACATATCAATAAACCCACGATTTCCACAGTTTTACAGCGTACCTTCCCGTCCAGACATTTTCGTTGCTCTTATCTGCAGCTGTAACAGCTAATCTGTTCAAGTAATCGCTAAACAATAGTGCTGACCATGGTCGTCAGCCCAGTCTAGTTATTATGGCTCATATGGTACCTTTGCCGGTTGTGGAAACAAGCATACAAGTGCTGCCAACTCGACTGCACTTGTTTACATTTGTGCATTGCAGTTTTGTTTCACTATGTTTTTCCAAACCGCTTCGTTAATCATTCGTCGCGATCGGACGCGTGAGAACCGTGAATAAACACAATTATTAACGGATCGACGTTTCCTTCCGTACATCAACAAAAGTTGACTGTTGGTGGTCCTTACTGACAGCTCGGGCTTAGGCTGGCGATCCGTTGGCGCCACAGCCTTGAATCCAATCAAATCAGCAACGCGAGCTCCACAATCACTTGTATTGCACTGAAATGGGCCAGTGTGTGGCCCGTGCCTGTTTTTGAAGTAGTAGTTCAAGACTCAGGAAACATGGCCCCATGATATAGCATGGTTATAAAATATCCGTGCATTTTTAAGTGTGTCATGTGTTTGCCATGTGTGTTTTCTGGTCTATTCTACAAACCCCGAATGATCTTTTGCCACAGCACATTTGCGTTTGTTCAACAGTTTTGCTCTCATTTGTAGCATTACCCGTTGCTTGTGTCTTTCGGCGTGTCTTATCCTCTTTCGATGTCATCTGTGCGAAATGTCGATCAGCTCACATCACGTATGACCCGAAAATGCAGCACCAGAACGGAGAATCTCAGTTACACGTATTGGGCAGAAAAGGTAAATTATGAAAGAGTTAGCATAGCGTGAGGCCCGCTTTAATATGCAACGCAATCGATCGGAGGTTAAATTCAGGATTGGAATAAACGGAGAGATCACAAACCCAGACACGAAGAGAGAAGGAGAAAATTGCACTGAAACACATTGTACGACACAGGCCCTGTTTAGTAAGCACTAATTATAGCATAATTAATTGCTGCACTATAAAAGTATGATACAGGGAGGTTTGTTTGGCCAGATGAATGAGTGATGTTTTTTGCTGCCTGTCCCTACCGGATGGGGTAGGCATAGGAAGACGAGATCGATGGGAAGTAGTGTTGTGCGTAGAAGAAGGGTGTAGGGTACCTCCCGGCGTGCCGGTTCGTTTTACAGCGAAAGCTCAATCGAGAAGGGCCATTTTGACGAGGCACCGACGACAAGCACCGTTAAAAGGAAACACTTGGAGAGCTATTTAACAACAAAGCCGTATAAAAAGGCGCAGCAGGCAACCTCGCCATCTTCTTGACGCGCGAAGTAAACGGCACTGTGAACCGTCGGATAAGCGAATGAGACGGGAAGACTCACACAGCGAGCCAAGGCGAATAATAATAACATTCATTTATTATCATAATTACCGTGTGCGCAATTATTACATTTTTTAAATTTTCGATGCCTCACAAACTAGCAGCCCCGAGTGTTGGCCGGCAGGGTTGGTTGGCGTGTAAAACTGTGTTCGACTGCGCGTCTCAGCGCAACAACTGTGTAACGCCCTGAAGCCCCTAGCCGTGTAGGCATTTTTTGCAGGCCCCAGTAAACACTCCGAGGGTAACTCCGGTAGCTAATTACTTCTTTTAGGTTCCTACAATCTAAAATGCCAGTACCCGGCTACCCAAACTCTGCTGTTCGCTACTGTTTGTTGCGTGGCTCGCGTACGAAGAATGTGTCGGTTCGCGCTCCTTCCTTTCTGGACGGCCACCTTCCTAAGTATGTTTCGCGAATCCGTCTGGTGGAAAATATATTAATTAAATGCTCACAGCACAACGCACAGTAAACGTCTTCTTATGAACTTGATGTACCCGGCATAGAAATTTCCCTTCAGTATTCGGGGGGCATGCCTCCTGCCCTAGGGGTAGCGCTGAAGGCAGGCGTCTGTTGTCGGTGGCGAAAGCAAGAGTAAAGGAATCGAAGAAGAGGTTTCGTCGTGATCTCTCTAAAGTTTGAACCAGGAGCGGCTATCACACGAACTTGAAACTTAACCTAGCGTGAAGCCGATGAAAACTTCAAACGCCATTTCCTGACGCTTGACTCACAAGTGGTGGAAAATTATGCAGATTTAATACAACACACTGGCACGGGTTGAAAAGGACCGGGCTAGATTTGCGACGAAAAACAATACAATTAATTTAGTCAGTAGCCAGAAATTAGGAGCTTCTTCTGCTAAACGTACCACCAGGACCAATTAAGCAGCTGGGTGCCAGTGGCCGAAGATCGAAAGATCGACAAAGATCATTATCCTGATCTGCGTTTCGTTCCGCTACGCCGCTTTGTTGCTCCATTCCATTCGGTTCTGCCTCCTCGCATTGCTTATGGTACCGTTGTGTTGCAGTATTTTGGTCGAATTCGAAAATCGGCAGCAAAAACTGGCTGAAAAATGTGGCACCCACGCCAACATCCACCTCGGCCATTCCGTAGATGAGACCAATTAAAACTGACTCACTTTAGCGGCTTCAATTGACCGTTACACTCACGTAATAATGTTGCTGCGTAGCAGTATCTGCCGTTTCCTTCAATACACACTTTCTGCTACTAACGGTCAGATGCTTAGCGAAACTCATGCCAAATGAAGCGTGAAACCATTTCTCTGCCTCAGCACGGCCGCGAGCATGGGGCTGGAAGCTACTTGGTACCGAGGTTCTCCTATCTTCGACGGTAGCTACCGTAAACAAAATGCCTTCGTACGCGAAAGGGAATTAGCTTTTTTGTATGTTAAATATCTTGCTTTCATAATTTTGAACCAACATACGATGGATGGCAATAAGGTATTGCAGAAAAGCAGAAATATCATTCATTGACAAACATTCAGCCTGAATTAGATAGTATTGCATAGCTTTTTGACGATGGAATGATTAAACAAACACGTCAGCCAACCTTTGCCATTCCTTCTGTTACTCTAACCTGTCTGCGTTTATCGTGGTTGCGCCATCGTGGAGATCAGACCAAGGACGCTTGTTTTCTTCGTTAGACATAGGTGCGAAGGAAACGATAATGGAAGTGAACATTTCGCCTTCGTCTCTGTATTCCCAAAAATAAACAAATATACGGACTAGCTTATATACACATTGGCTCTTTGTTTTTTCAGCATTCAATGAATAGCTGAACGTGAGGCCACACCAGAAGATGGCGGCTGTCCATCTAAAGTTCAGGAAGATGCCTTAGGTGTGTGTTTTCAACTCGTTTTTGTTTTCCCTTTTTTACATGTTGTTAGTTGCGCGTCGTGTCGTCCGCATGTGCTGCAATAGATTGTGGACATGCTGCAAGTTTAGTTAGTCTACCATGTTGGCTGAGGGCGGCATTTCGATTTTGGGTGCCCGAAAGAAATGAAGCTAAGTGAAAAGAGAAAAGTTTTACCGAAAATCTTTCGACCACATGATTCCCACTAGGCACATTGCACTTCGCATGAAGTATTCATTGGTTTCCCTATAACCGGTTTCTAACATGCACATATTTGTGTAACTGCACCTCGAGAAGCAGGCTGTGGCAATGGATGTAAGGGTTCTGTAAAGCAAACACAATTTGTTAAATAAAATAAATATTTCACTTATGAAAGCTAGACTTTTTGTGTGGCAACAGAAAAGACCCTTTTTGAGTATGAATAGAATGCACCATCGGAAGGAGTGTTACAAAGGACAGTTTACTTCAAAGTTTTCGGAAGAAACGATATAATTCGAAACGGCTTTTATTTAATGCGCCCGTCACAGCTGCTGGCAGTATAGGGCTCCGATAACAAAAGTTTTTGTTCATGGCTGGGCTAAATCAAACATTACAGAAAACCGTAGAAAAAATTACAAAATTCTGTACACACCACGGCAAACAATTTCACAATCTAATTAAGAAAAATCGTTAGTACCTATCAATATTTTTAAATTTTAATTCTGTTTGCCAGCCATACGCCAGTGGAGCGATTTGGAATGGTCACGGACAGAACCTACCTAACGGTTTGAAATTAATCAAGAAGAACATTGGAAACAAGGCAAATAACTTAGGGCAAGGGCATTGCCGAGGCAAATAAGAAACGTTTTATCGATCCAAAATCGAGAGGAGCAGCAGTCGAACTACCGAACTTAATCAATAACTGTCATTCAAACAACGTTCTTCACTCTTCTTTCGCTCCTCTGCGGAAGCGCCCTCGTCAGTCAGAGTCGATGCATCGACACCAACGGGGAGCACCCATGAGAAACGCGGTTGTACACCAAAACCTGGAAACGAGCCGGCCACGATGCGCGATAATGGCTACCAATGTGTGGCTGGTTGCTCGGTGATAATGGACGATAACGGTTGCCGCCGTGTACTGGAAGGCGACAAAATCAGCAGCACCAGGAGGCAAAAAGATAGACGGCACGAAACGACGTGCACCGCGATCGTAATTATTTCTAATCAATCAAAAAGTAAACACAAGGCATACAGAGAGCCGCTTGTGTGTTCAAATAGCGTCGAGTTACGAACGGCCGCGTTCGAATGGGAAGCGAACATGACAAATGAAAACCCTCTCACCTACTCCCCTTATTCGACGTTGTGTCATTACGAGCATTGAATGTCCAACCGACCCAGAATTATCCGAAAATTCAATAACGCATGCACCTCCGGACCGGAATACGGTTGACGTGCAAGTTTTGGAAAAATGTGTGATATTAAACATTGCATCTCCTTCAAAAATATTGGCCGAGCTGCATCTGTGCTAAAATTATGAATGCAAAAGCATTGCCTTTTTTAAAGGCCTAATGGTGAGGTTCACTCTACACGAACTCCAAACTAAAAGAATTAGCAGTAAAAAAAAAACACTTAAAGCTGGTCGCCGTTAGTTACAGGTCTTCTGCTTATATATGAAGCTGATTCTTAATGCATCCCACCTTCGCCCTCTATACATTTGTTGATCTTTCAAATCAGGGTACATCCGCTAACACAATCGAACACTGAACGCCAGCCCTCACCAGCGGTTAGCATCGTTCCAAAGTGTTTGAAAGTACAAATTAGCAACATCAACATTACATAAATCTGGTCGAGTCCGTTAAAGCCTGATGCTAGCCTATAGGGGAACAGTTTTTGGTCATATGATCGCGCCCAAAAACAAAACTCGTCTTCGATCAACGCTACGATACGCAGACTAATCGGTGCATCTCTTTTTTTAACAAACCAACACAGAAGAAACCCGAAGAGGGATGCGACACTGTCCGTAGAAGTGCCAAACGATTGAACAAACGGTTTCAATCTTAGTGTGTTCTCGAGCGTAACGCTGGTGAAAAGAAACCATGCACACATTTTTTCCACGATACGTTAATTTTGATCGTTTACATTTCGGCGAATCGTGGTTTTCGTCGCATCACGAATTATTGAGAAACTAAGTGCCATTGCTTATGTTTCGGAGACCGGAGATACGTTTTCCCATGTTTGGTATTTCCAGCTGCAAGCCTGCAGCTCAGTGATGCTGCTCATAAATCAAAATAATAGCAATTTTTTAACGAATTAGTGTAGGAAGTTCAATAATACTTCACGTTCAATGCACGATATTTGGACCGCCATAGCGTTGGCTATCGCAAACTCCATGAGAAAGATGTGCAATTGTGCAAAATACTCTCTGATTAGGTGCTTCAAAAAAAGTCTTCCACAAAAAACCCTGACCAAATCAAGTACTATGTGAGTTTATGTTCATTCATTTATGCTGAAAAACATGATGGAAACGAAGAAACCTGACACGGCACGGTATCCAACCCCAACATATACAGCAGTTCAATACCGTTTAGTTTGAAATTCGTAGAGGATTCGTCTTTGTAAAACCAACGAAGAACCCTGTCATGTGAAGCAGTTCGCGTACACGCCTCAATTTTCACCGAAGGGTGCTTGAGTTTTTAAGCCCAGACCTTCAACCTCAAGTGGTCGGTGGGTTAGTAGAGAAACCCATTGCACTCTTTACTTGAAGCATGTTTTCATTTCTTTTTTTACATTCGTGGTGTGTTCAGCTACAGTTCAACGCCACAAACTGTTTGAGGCTCTGGCCAAAAAACGCACACGATCTCTGCACACAAATACAAGAAAACTGTATGTCTGATCGCCCAGAGCATTTTAGGAAGAAGAGAGAACTCCGCTGGTCAATCGTGGAAGAAAATTCGTTAACGAAGTGCCAAACTCTGTTATGAGTATTATTTATTTATATTATAATGATTGCTGGTCTCATTAGAAGCGTGTATGAGTATGGATGCATGAAAAAAAGATAATCACACTTAAGAAGTAAGAAACATCGAAATCGCCGACCAAGAAAACTTCACAATCCTGAGGACAATTTAATTGAAATCGAAGCAATGAAGGGAGCAGAAACTAAAGAAGGTAAAGGTCAATAGAAGAACAATACGAAATGGGTAAAATAAACTATTTTCGATGAACCTTTCGAATTGTAGCATCACGCCATCATGCCTATTTCGATTTTAGTCGGTCGGTTCTGTTAGTCTGCTGGTAAAATGGTTTTATAAAGCGATTCTCTTTCAAAACGAAATGTTTTGGAAGCGTAAACAGGCCAACCTAAAAGATAAAGCAATTCAAGGATGGAGTTGGATAACGCACCGAGCACATATTGCTGGATCAAAAGTCGGACAGCCATTGAGTTGATTCCATGTTTTTTTTTATCTTCTTGGCAACAAATGCAGCATTATCAGATAAAAAATAACGCGTTTCTACGCAAACTCCGACAAATTTATTCAGTATGAAATGAAGGCACGGCGTTGTATGAGTTAGCAGAATGAATTGGTTCAATCTGGGAATGTGAAGATGCAAACAAGTGCTTATCTGAAGTACTGGAAACGGAAAGACACAGAAGAGTCGAACAAAATACACATGAGACAACTGAGCCTCTTAGCTTCTAATGCAATGAGAAAGTAATCTACATCACAAGAACCGCAAATCGAACAAATATTTAACTAAAATCTCCAACAGAATGCGTAATGTAAAACAATCGTTAAGTTCTTTTGAAGGCGTGAAGCTACTCTGGCTTGGTCCAGAGAGCGCGGATTTATTACCTGAACATTCAATGTGAAATTTTGACAGAAAACGTCCTCGCGCGTCTTTTTCCTGCGGGTCTGCTTGTTATTGTCCAAGCAAGTCGAACTGCGTAATAGTTACAAAAGTGCCCTTACCTAAAGCTGAGTCGTGTAAATAATATTATTCAATATTGAAAACCAATGAAAAAGTAAATAGAATGTGTACAGAAATTCGCATCCTGACTGCCTTGTGTGAAAAATATCTTCGATTTGGCATTTAACGAATGGGAACTGTGTACCAAAACGAATTTGGAACCAATTTAACCTAACTTGAACAGCAAATGAAAATATCTGTTAGCAACTTCTTCTGTAAGTGTTGTTTGTTTTATGTCTTCCGAATTTCCGTTCAAATAAACATTCGCCCAAATGTAATGTCTGAATGGAGATTTTTAATACATAAAATCCTATAGGCCGATTTTATCCGGCTGAAAAAAGTAAAGGCGCTTAATGAATTAATTAAGAAAATGTAGCTACTTTTTCTTATGGACTTTAAAAAAGTATCCAAACCAGCTGTCCCATTAGGCGTCTTCAAATGGAATCAATCCATTTTTCATCAATGGACGTTAAAGCATGACTTTGCACCTAGTTGTAGGCTTATTTAAGCAACCGGCAGTTGTGGACCTAACTAGTTGAGGAGGAAGTTGAAAAGATTCTTCAAATGCATAATAAATTAACATTGCGTAACTTTTTTACATTGTTAGACTATTCTTGACACGCAACGGAAGGACTCTAAATATATAAATGTATTGTTTTCTTTGCAATAAGAAAATCGAACTAAACATACACAAGCGTACACGAACAAGAGAACGGTTTTCTTGTTTGCAATTATAACAAATGAGCTGTAAAATAAGTAATCTAAGTGTAATAGAATCGAGCGAAATGAGTTGAACAATATGGCGAAAGTCCTGCAGTGATGGAAATACAATCAAAACAAACTATTATGTAACGAACTGAGCGGTCGGAATCAGGCCAATCTTGGATGAACGAAACGCAACCGAACATCTTCCAGTAGTTAGTGGAATTAAATTAAGTGATAAAATTTAGTGTTAGCTATAAAAATAGGTAATGAATGAACCGTGAAAGAAGAGAAAATAACGTTGTAAATAAAGAGCTTAAATATTATATTTGGAAAAAAATCCGTATCCGGAATCTTTCCGTAATATGACAATGGGACATCCGAAACTGCGAGAAATGTTTCCATTCATCTGAAGCGAGTACTTTTCGTTTCATCAATAATCTAGCCATTTGATCGAAAGGTAAGGTAAGTATCACAATCACCGAGTTGGTGAAGTATCACGAGTTGGTGAAGGGAAGGTGTAGGTTAAGGAAATTATGGTGTCGATTTGAACGACCTTTGTCGCACATTTTCATAACTAGCTTCGTGCCGTTTGCAAAAGTATCATTTTCAAATCCACTCCATATCTGACTTCGTCCAAAATTCTCGGAACACGCACTAGTCCCTATTTTTGTTCAGGGGGGTTCCCGGCCAGTCGACAGTAGTGGAACGAAGGACTATGTCTTGGGTCACCCGATCATTGAACGCTCTGGTGCCTAAATAGGATAATCTCTGAATAAGTCGTAAACATTGTTCGAAATTTAATGGAATCCTTATATTATTTACCGCTGTTAAATAAGTTTATGGAGGATCTTTTTTCGTCCCAAGTCCCAAGAAACTATCTTTCCTACTCACATAGGTAGCTCAGAAGTCTTATTTATTATCATTAGATCGAACAGAGCCGTTTCGAGCACCAACTTAAATTTTTGCACTCATATTTATGTACACTGGCATTGATGTGGTTTCGAACGGACGTCTTTTGCGTAGCAACCGATTAATCGGTGCAGCGCAGACGGATGGGGCCAACAGCTTAGAAGCGTTAAGTTTGATCTGTTCTTCTAAACACATTGAACACAATTTACGAAGATTACTTAAAGTAGTGGGGTAATTTTAGTTTTGAAAGATACTTATTTACGGTGAACCAATGCAGGGTAATGATAAATCGGATCCCAAATATATCCGATTTTCTTCAGTGTGAGAAATTGACCATAATCACACGCAGTAGGCCTTGGGTGAGGAGACGTGACTCGCTTACCACGATCAGGGTACGCTTACCTATTGTCGATTTAATGGAACAGGGATCGTGAGTCATAAAATGCTAAACGAGTTTTAGATACTGCCTGTAATCCAGTACTACCAACCACAAATGTGGGACCGATGATGAGATCCATCTTAACTCCAATGCTGGCTATGAATACTTACCGTAGTTTAGCATTACACACGCAAGCTAGGGAAAGTACGCATATTTTTTATGCGCGCTCGAGGGTTTCGAGGGACGTGATTTGAGATCTGTAACACTATGCCACGGGGTTCTAGCAAAAATTCTTAACAACTCCTGTGTACGACAATGCTATCGATGTGTTATTGATTCTACTCACTTTGATTCTTTTACGTTCTTCGTTTTTATGTTAAATATTTATGATTACCCTAGGTGAGACTTTGCACACGCTTCTCTGAAAGATTGTATTTAATCAATATTGTTCAAAGTGTTCTGAAACTTAAAAAAATAGTGCAAATTTTACACTACTTGGTTTGTTTGCAATTTCATTAGATACGTTCCGTTGATAGTGTGCTGTTTATTGTGTTTAGCTTTTTTCAATGTTTCATTTGACGGCAGCAAACATTGTGAAATTCGCTGCACATGTTTCTGCCTAACGTGTGGACACTCCAAACACAAGTTACCCATTTTGTATCCACGATATGTACACACAGTATTGGCACAAATTCGTTAACATACTCGCGCACTCACTCACCCTTAAGGAACGTGACCTGTCGGGGGCTAGTGTTCAGTGTGCACAAATGCTGCTATTAGGAATGCTTCTGGGAATGGCAAAAAAGGCGGCACGTTCTTAACCTTTCGTCCCGTTTTCACACTGAAAATCGTCAAATCCCACGGGTTCCATTCATCCCATGCAAAAATTTACACATTTCCAGTTCTGCTTGTTGTTCTTCATTGTCAGTATCACGCACCTTTTGCCGTCGCTTCGTTTAACGACTCGTCAGCTCTTCCCGAGAGATCGCAGCATCGCCATCGGCGGAGCCAAAATGGCGTGAAATTACTTAACCAAGTACAGTGGCAGAGGCAGAGAAACTGGAACCTAGCTGGAGTTCGACGATTTGCTGGAGACAAAATTTACGACCGGACACAGCGAAGCTCGTGAAGTAAAAGTAGCTTGGCGTCCCAGATTGGGAATGCCAGTTGGCACATTTGGTTCTCGTTAGACTGCAATAATAGGTCGCCCTTCTCCTCGTTCCGTGGGCAAAGCCAGTTAAGCACTAAAAATAATAAGCCATAAACGACGGCAATGTATAAAAAGACGCGTGTATGCGCCAGCATACTCGTAGCGGTTCCCGTACAGAACTCTTGAGGTTGCAATGTTGCAAGCGCGAGAGTCGTTGCGTGTGAGATCCTTCTAAGGCAGCGAGGATCTGACAACCGCTCTTCAGTCGAGTAGAGCAAATGCATACACAACCAGCACCAAAAGTGAACGATTATCGCACTGAGAGAAAAATGAACATAGAGTCTGGAAAGCGGATTGTGCCCATGATTGCCAGCTTCACCTAGCCACGAAGATGTCGCCAACTCCTAGGGCATGCGCTTACAGGCAGACTGAGGCAGGACGATAATAACGACGACGACAGCACGACGACAACGACCATGACCTCCTAGCAGGTCATATTAGTGCTCCTCCAAGCTGTAAGTCTTCTTGCATCGGAAACAAAACATCAGACTGCAGAAATAATACCGCTCCACGTATTATATAAGTACGAACGCATCTCTGTCTTGCGAGAAACTTGGCAAGAAGAAAATTAGTATGATTTGTGTCTGTTCACGGGGGCTTTTACGGCCAAACTATTCCAAAACGATGCACGCCTGATAAGCATTATCCGCCAATCTAGACCTTCAAGCTGGAACTTCTCGGTATCAGGTGCGTGCTACACCCCAGGGTCAAAGTGAGAACTAGTGCAGACAGTAGCGAAGCGAAGGTCACGATTCACTTTTGGCAAGGCTTTGCACTTCGAAGAATGATGCCGTTTCACGTTCCTGAACCCGACACGTCGGGGATTTACGACCCTTTCTGATCCAACAGTTTCTTCTCCTGCTCGGCGCCCAAGAAAGAACTCCGGCGGTCCAGAATTCTCAGACCGGAAACTACGATTTCAACGCAGGCGGAGGAGAACAACATTGGTAGCATCTGCTTGCCCTGAGGCAGACTCTGGCATCGCTCGGTCAATGATGAGGCAGAATTCAAATCGGCTGATGAACTCCGGTCGAATGGTCGGAGCAAAACCAGACCTGTATCATGTCAGCCAGAGCGGATCGTGGGGAAGAGCGGCGGGACACATAAATTATGCTCCAACCGAACCAAACTCAGATGAATTAACCTCCGCATGCCCGTCGTCAAACGAATGTTGGGGAGAACAGGCAACCTTCGTCCGCAGGCGGAAAATTAGTCACCAACCAAAATGGTACAGACAGCGAACACGACAAGGCCCAGGAGGGGGGCCATCGTAAAAAGCGTACCTAAAATCTTATCGAAATAACGACTAAAGCTACAACGCGACCAGAAGCACTACTAGCGGCAGTAGTTTCGGATGATGCTCCACCGCAGCGAAAAAGAATGGACCACTAGGCAGCGCGAGCCCGGGCGAGTAAGTACGGTGGAAGAAATGGAGATAGTGAGCTCGGTGGCCGTAAAATTTAATTGTGTCCATCAGCATTAATTAAATTATACACACATGCAAGCGTGATGTTTGGCCAGCAGTCTCCAAAACCCTGGGGCGATAGATTGCGACAGTCTCCAAAAACCTCCGGAGACCATCCTCAGGCCTCGCGCCCGACGTATACTGTTGACAATGGAAGCCAGCCCTTTCGGCCGGTCACGCCTGCCCACAAAACGACACACGTGCAGCCCAGCACGCACACGTACGCACGGTTCTAAGCTTTTACCTTCTGACGGAGAACAGCAGTTTGATATTATCCCAAATTGACCAAGGGTCATAAAAATTACCACTGATTCCCTGGAAGGCAACCACAGGACTACGCACCGCCCTCTCTCAAGAAATGGAGAACCTTTCCCGTGTCTAGATGATTTTCCGAAATCCCAGAACAACTGAGGGTGCCATTTTCATGATGTTCAGATTTAATAGTACGGCGCTTTTCTTCAGCAGGACCCGAATTTATGACCAACCTGAAGTGGACCGGTTGAATTAAACTTAATTTGCCTATCTGTTGCCCTTGTTGGGTCACTTGCTTCGTTCACAGCCTGTTTGAAATCTTGTGTTCCCAGATTCTGAGTTCGTATTTTTGTTATTAAATCATTAAATACGTCGTTAAATTGTACATTACAATAATCTAGAGTATATTTTTTTGTACAACTTTCTCCCAAAAGTAAACAATGAAAAGTAAAGAAGTTGTCTGCTAATCAAGGCCGCACTTTTGACTTCAGATGAAATTCTGTTGGGCTACGATCGTTTGCATTTTTGCAATGCCAACCTGCTGCCCAGTGCGTTTCTTCTGGGGCCTCAGGGATCCCCCTGTTCCGAAGGGCGCCCGAATGGAAAAAGATAAACCACAAGAAATGCGTCTCGCCAATTGGGCAAAATGATCCTACGCCCTCTATAATAAGGACATCAACACATAGTTAATTCCTCAAAAGCTTGTCGGATTTGGTCGGCCTCGCCTCGCTTCGGTTCGGGTTTCGACCGAATTTCGTGGTCTTTCGCACACACCGCGCCGAGCCCGTTTCTGGTGTCCGATAGGATTAATCTGTTTTCTTTTCCACTGTTCTGCGGCCGCTGTTTCGTTTTTCGTTCTCACCTTCTCCGGTGGAACGCTTCTCGTGACGAACGCGCCTCGTACGTACCGTTCGACGCCTCGTTTGTTCGATTCGTTCGCCTTCCTTCTTAATTCCTACGTACTTTGTTACATGCACACATTCTCACCGCTTGCAAATGACCCCTTTTCGGAAGGGAACGGGAAAGGATGGAACTGCCCCGCGAAATGGGCAGAAAATGAAAATAACATTGCGACTGACCATGCCCTGCCGCCTGGAGCACACGATGGCTCGGTCGGAACGGGGAGCATGTGGGAAGAAGGCGCAGAAATCGGGTCGTCTCTTGTTCCTCGGCCGCTTAGGAAAGTGAGAACAAGTAAACCCTTCCAAGGTTCCCCAAAGCGAACCTCTGGTTTTCGAGGCGCGTCGCGCCTATTCATACCGCCATAGCGCGGTGGGTGTCGCGGAGAAGCGAAGGGCGGAAAGAACGCAGCGTTCTTGTAGCCCTAGTCTAACGAGCCTGGGACCTTTGGTCGCCACGCAGCGTGCAGGTCAAGAACACAGCCACGCCACGAGGAAAAGCATGGCTTCCCGCCAGCCCGCCGAGGCTGGCGGCCACTACTACAGCAGCACAGAAGCACAACAAAAAGTACACCTCACTATTTCCTCGAGCTTTTCCTTCACGCCCGGCGTGGGCCGGTTGTGGTCTCGGTCGCACTCGCGGGCCGCGGGCCGCGGACCGCGGGCGCTACGACTATAACTTTAAGGCTGTGTGCGTTCTTGGCGCAGAGAGAAGGAGCCTATAATCGTATTCTTATTAGGCAGCAATCGCGTCGTTTCCTCTGTGCTTCTTCGTTCCCTGTGCTTTTATGCGTCTTCGCCGTCCGCCCGTTGCACCGTTCCCTTCTCTGCCCTTCGCTGCTTGCTTTTCCTGGTTCCTTTTTACTGTTTCGTTCTGCTGTCGCCCGCCTCTATTCGCTTACTGTGCTGCTGTGGTTATTTTTCAACATTCTCACTTCTCCTTATCCCTACTAATTCGTTTCTTGTTATGCTCTCGCCAGTATGGCAGATAGAGTGAGGGACACAGAGAGAGAGAGAGACAGGGAAGGGAAGAACCCGAGCAAATTATGAGTAAAGCGCAGGAGTTTTTTTTTTCAAAAATCTGTGCTGGGCCGACTACACTTATCGAGCCAAATAAAAATAATAATTTCACACTAGTCGCAGTGGAGTGCTATGGAAGATGCGACATCCATACCGCAAACGATTTGCAATTAGATGATGCCAATAGTCACGACGATGCGCAATAGTGAAGGATGCAGCCCCAACGGGTGGCGGTTTTCGTCGAAAACAAAAAAAAACCAACGAGGTAAGGAAAAACAATCAGCATCCGGCCGTCCGCTGCTTGTGCTCCTTCTTCCTACGCGCTTCAAGTTTGCTTTTCGTGAGCTTCACCTTCCACAAAAGTTGTTTCAGCCTTTAAGGTGAAAAGAGTCGATAAGGGTCGATGAGTATGAGATTTTAACGATCCGTGCAAGCAGTGTACCGGTGAAGGCAAAGCGTTCGCTCCGATCGTCAAAGGAGAAAAAGAATCCACGTTAAGAAGACATCTCCGTCCACCGATTTCCTTTGCCGCGTCTTCGGCACCAACAGCTACAGTGATTGGCAAAGCAAAATGTTCGGCGCCAATAGTGAGGTGCCACTCGCGTATAGATATGAGCCCGTGGAAAGAACGCTATCGTGCGTAAGTTGCTTACATTCTACCTTGCGTTGTCCCTGGCCCTTATCATTGGTGCATTGGTTTATCCGTTCGACTGCGCTGGGAGGAATATTTTCCAAGCAGCAGCCGAACCGTCGACAGCTCAACGCACACAGCTGCCAGTGTAAACGGATGCATTTATTCTAACGCACAATTAGGCACCGACACGATCATCGATTCAGAAGCGTGCTAGAATGCAGTTTGCGTTTCTAATCGCTCTGAGGCTTACTCAGGATCTTGTGGCTATTTACTTTGCGACTAAGTCGCTGTGGCGTCGTCTGGACGTTAAGCAGATCATAGAGCGCCATTACGTTGACCGGAACCAGTAAAGTGGACCTTAAACCGTGTCCATTCTGAATAAGATTGCAAAAGCAGTCTGATCACTTATCTGGCGAAATATTCTTCGGACCCACACGGACCAGGCTAGGCGTCAACCTCGCAGTTCTTTTGCAAAAGATCCGTTTCGCTTCCTGGATGGCCGTAAGGAAGGCATAGAAGACGAAGGCCGACTAAAAGAAATTGAGCAACAAGGCAAACCCAAAAAACCCATCCAAAAACATAACACGTTTGCACGGGGAATGTAGGAGGAAGAGACGGTAGACGGGAAATGGGTAAGGTCCTCCGCCAGCACCAGTGGCCAAAAACCTTATGCTCGACGCTCACATAACGAGAGATTCGGGCCGACGAAGGAACGGACGAATGCGAGAGGACGAAAAAATGCAATAATCTAAACAAATATTCATTCCCTCGTTAACGTAAAACGATCGCTTCGGTGGCACCAGTGTAATGGCTATGGCAGCCGGAATCCTGTCTGGCAGCGGCGGTGGTGGCGGCGACGGAGGCGACGGCCACACTGACGGCCGTCGGGCCAATATAGCCAACTACCACCACGACTAACTGTTTAAAGACACAGCCAGTCCGATGGAGTTGGATTGCTGCACAACGAACCGGCGGAGGGATTCAAGTCTGCATGCGAAGCCATCATCGTGTACCGCCTCCTTCGGTCGGTTAAACCAACCGCGTTTCGGTCGTTCCCAAATTCTTCACCTACGTAGTGGTGGTATTGGAGAAAAAAGGCTTTTATTGTATTCCCGAATCAATTAGCCTTCAAAATGCCAAATGGACCCAAAAATATCGATAAACCTTTATTGGTCAATCCAGAACGAACGGAACCAAACACTGACTTCGTTTCCAGCGAACGGGTGGCCGAACCTTGCATAGCTCTGCTGGAAAATTTCTATTGCGCAATGTAAATCATTCAAAAAACGCTTATTGGGACAATCATACCTATTTCTCGTGGAATGTTTAGATAATGTGTCAGGTTGCATCAATTTACTGGCAAAGATTACATCAACCGTACTGGCAAAAGATTGAATAATTTAGGAAAAATTGTAGCAGAACGCACCTGAATTTCTGTCCGCGTGTTTCTTATCTTTATAATGTACTGTAAATATTTTTTTTTTATTCGATCCAGAAAATAACTTGTTAATCTCTTCCTCCCATTCCATTCCCGTCAAAAACTGGAAAAACCATTCTCACATTTCATCTCACACTTCTCGTATTTTCAGAGGCCACATCCGTCGAATAGTGCCTTTCCTTTGCTCCATCTGCCGGTGTGAGTTATATCCAAGTTGTGATTTGTTTACATATTTTGTACATCGACGTACAGTAAAACTCGCACAATCCTTCCTTTATGATTTACCATTGCTTACGGTTGTCTCATGACTTCCTGAACAACGGACTGAAACCGGCGATGGCCAAATGTAGTTTTTCGAACCCTTTCCCTCCACCGATACGCTAGATTACTGAACGTATTCATCGTTTTATTAATAAATATTTTTATATTACTAACCACAGTCTCGTATACTCGTGATGTTTCGAACATCCGTCTGTATACGTCGTGACTGGCAGGTCCGTTCTTTCCACCCGTGGTCGTACAGAATGTCGATGAAAATCCACAGACAGAAAACCAACAGTAGATATATCAACTCCACAACTCACTCCTCGGGCCTCGGGCAGTACTCAACATTTGACTGCGCCCAAGAATTTTGGGGAACATGTACAAAACACAACCTTCCAAGACATCTCCTGCCAAGATGGTACTGTAGAACGCAGCCATTTGTTTTGAGCCACGTAATAAACTAACTGTCGGCTCTTATTGTTTCCTATTGGTGATTTAATTTCACCACATTCTAACCTTTGCCTCTATTCTTGCAATCAGACGACAACGGTTCCAATTGCAGTGTAAAACCCAAGCCAAGCAAAATGATGATGAGCTCGGAATGATGAAGCAGAAAAATAATATATTTGACATGTCCCAATCCATTCGAACGAACGAAACAATCTGATAAGAAAAAAACCAATTTACCCATCCTTCGAAGAATACCTATATTTTTCCTGCACATTTTAATGTACAATTGTGTTGAGCATCAAATCGTTTCATATCGCAATATATGAACAGACAATGTCGGCATAACCATTATCATGCGCAATGCAATAGTAACACAGAAATGATCGTAATGCTATTATTTTATTGCGCAAACTATCTTTTTGCCAAACATATCCAGTACGTAGCGCTACAGCTTAAAGTATGAAAGATTATCCATATATGGCAGGATGACAAGTTTGACACATAATTATCAGCGGTATTGTCCGATTGATTTTTCACACGTATCCTTTTTCTCACAATATACGCGGGCGGACGAGATCGCTTAATTGTTTACCTTTGAAAGCCGTAAATGCTGTGTTTTGATCCGATGCATGCGGTCGTCAAACGTGTGATTCCTTTCCTCGTTGTGCTATTCGTACTGTTTGCGTTCAATAACAGGTAGACACATCTCTGTTCAACAGAATGTGTCACATTATTGAAAGCAACCTTTTTCCAATAGTTTACTGATCGTTCCCTTTGTTGTGCGACATTCTCACGATTTCCTACTTTGCCAGGTAGCCTGGAAGGATTCGCTTTGTGCAATATTTTTGTTAAAGGCGTTCTGGTAGAGGTGCCTGACGGCGGAAGAGGTGTCTACATAACCGCTTCGTGCACAATTGGGTTTTGGTACGGTCGTATAGTAAGCACATGTTCCGCAGGTTGTGTTTAATGTGCAATTACAAAAAATATGTAAAACTGAAGAGTAATTGTTTTCATATTTTAGAACCCTCAAAAAGGCACTGTGGACTAAAAAGTGGAGTGTGTATTAATGAACGTTCGAACATAGCATCTTCATGAACCACCATGTTTGCGCCCCAGCTAATTATTTTGCATATGATCATTTATTGGAAAGCACATGTTGGCTGTGCAAAGAATAATGAATGATGAGAAAACCAGCTGTACCGAATTCCGCAACAAATGTGCCAGGAAACGCAAAGTGATACTTGTGTAGCATGCCTCACAAAAGATTATCGGTTTGATCATCGAAGAAAATAGTTCACGAACCACAAGGTATTGGTAGCATTGTGGCGCTCAGTGTGTCAGAATGGCAACGTATGATATAATGTTTCGTAAAAGAACACAAACTCAACTTCTGCCCAGGGAAAAAAAGAGAGAAAAGAAATTATTCATAAATCGTGTGATGGTGGAAGTAACGGAGGAAAAGGCGTATGATAAAATCGGAGTGATCAAGTAGAGTAGTTAGGAAGACGAAATGAGGCATCAAGGAACGTTTTTGCAGAGTACACGCCATCCTCTAAGGAAAAGTAACTGAACTGACGGGTCCCGGTCCAAGAATGACCCCGTATTTTTACTCGCCCAACAAACAACACCATTCATGGTTATTTATTCAGTTTGGTGACGAATAGGTTGCATAGAATGTGTCGTTACTATACGTGGGTATGGCCAACTGACAATTTCATTCAACTGCAAAATGAGTCTTAGTATTAGTTTGTTCTATAGAATCAATGCCCGAATTTTATGTCGTAAACTATTGTTCAATGATTGCGATGTTGAAAACTGACTGTCCCAATGCGAGCTAAAGTAGATACAAAGAAATAGAGAAAAAGAATGGCAAAAATGAATTATGAAGATGAATTTCAAATTGAATTTGTTTGGCCTTTTTCTTATAATGATATAGAACAGATGCCTAGAATAGAAACAAGAATAGCTAACCTGGATGCTGAATAAATTACGATTGGAAATCGAATCGTAGTCGAAAGCGAAACTAATTTTGCTCCAGCACACCCGGTGGCGTTGGTACGTTGGTTTATAAAAAAGTGTGTAAAAGACAAATTCAGGACTTGTGAGACGTTTAACTTAGATATATGATTTTTGAACGCTCCAAACCAAGGCTGTTCAGTCCTGCGCCCGTGGATAGACCTGTTCTCCATTTCCTTCTTGGTTTCTGAAGGCGCTGGCTGGTCGGAGACATAGAACACGACACCCTAAAAACGCGACACGATTCCGGGATCCACAGAATGGGTGAATTGAATCTTGACGTGACTCTAAGATGGGAGGTTGATTTTACGACCGCAGGCAGACAATGGACAGGAATGGTAAAGCAGATTGCGCGTGTGGATGTTAGAGAAGCACGGTACGGTGATAGCCACACGAACGCATAAGAAACAGTAATAAATTTATATCTCGTTTATGCTGAGGTTCGTTCGCTCTATTCGTTGTATTCTTTCTATCCTCTTCTGGAAATTCCGAGCCTATCCTTCGATTCGCCAGCGCCTTGTGTATGCGGTTATGTTTCCATCAGTTGTTCTGTTTCCTTAACCTACTCGAAGATGCGCGGAGTTTTTTTCTATTTTCCGCGTTTGCCACAAGGAAAAACAAAACAATGAAGCTTAATATTAATTGCCACGCTATTACCAAAAGTATTGCTTTTTCTAATATTGGTAGAATGCTTACACCGTAAGCCCAACGCACCTTGTTAAATGGGGTTTAATAAATACCTTGACCGCAAAACAACTTTGAGCCGGACCTCTTGGGAGATTCGCGACTCTACGCTTCATGGTAGTGTTATGGCGTTTGGCTGTTTTTGGGTTGTCCGTTTCATTTGCGTTCGTCGGTTTTTGCTTTTTTTAACACATTTGATTTTGTGTATACAAAACATGCTAAGAAGTATGCGATTTTATATCGCGATACCGTGAAAGCACATGCGAGCCTTAGTCATTCCATTCGCGACCTTTTCCATTTTTTCTCTCTCTGTGTCTTTCCCTCTTTTTGTTCAACGTTCATGATCTCGCTTTCCAAGATTGGGTCCCTGTTTGAGAAATGTTTTTTCACAACTGTGAATGAACTCTCTTCCACACGGCACATGAGCCGATGGTCTAGGCGGAAGTGAAGCTTGCATTTAGAAAGGACCTAGGCGTCGTTAATATGTCATTCTCGAAATCTACCTTAAGATTCGGTGTGTTGAAATTACGCCAACTCTTCGCTGTGCGTTTTCCTTTCTGACCGATCGAATCCGATCATTCAACAACAGTGCACGAAGTTGCTCAAAGCTGAAAGCGCGCTTAGCTCATCTGGCAATCGAGGTCTTGCAGCCAATGAACTTCGCTTCCACTCCTGAAACGGTCGATAAAAATGTTCTTCCAAAGATCGTAGTGAATATAAGAACGAGAGAAAATATACGACTCACGCAGTGATTGCTTGGTTGTTGTTGGAGCTCAAATTGCTCGTAATCATTCCTTCGATAGGTTCTGCACATAGGCGCCGTTAATTCGACCAAAACAAAATAGGAACAGGACCATTGGAAGACATTGGCTGTCGAAACAGAATCGCCTGTTTGTGGCTTTCCCTGAGACCTTCGTCTCTATCGGGCACAAACACGATCATCATCGTTGATCGATCGTACTCGATTGATCGAAATGCAAACACGTCGAATAATAAAAAAAAACGATTGAACGTCATGGCCATTGGCATGAGATTTTTTCAAACTTTAAGTAACGAAAAATTAAAGTTGTCTTAGCACATAGCCTTGAATGCAAACTCTATCATTTTGATTGACGTAATGATGTAAGGTAATGTTTTTGTTCTTCGTGGAAGTTATTTTCGCAAAACTACGGGAAAGAGCCAAATCCAATCGATCGAATTGATGCACATCAAATTACTGGCGAAATTATGATCCACAACCACCGTTTTGTTTAAAATTATTTTCCATGGCCAATGGATTCTTAATTTTCGCCTCAACATTGTCTGGCCTCGTCAACGACTTATTGCTTGCCACCAAAGCTTCCAGTCTGCGGCTACAAACGTCAAGAGGACGAGCAAAGTGAAATGATGAGGTTACCACAAAACAAGCCACGAAGATCGTCTCTACGAACTTCGCTCTCCCGGCACACTCGTTCTCCCGTCAACGGGGACCAAAGTCAAATAATGTTGCTTGTTAATGACCACAATGAGCCTGGGTTCTGCCTCCTTGGCCGCTTTTTCACTCATTCGGTTTTGTCTATTTTGCTGTTATTCCTTCCACACTCCGAACTCGGCGATGCTGTATCGTCGCCGATCCCTCGCATCGTATCGATGATGATGGTCTTGTAAACAGCCGTATGGATCCCAATGTTTTATTTTCCTGATCTCCAAACAGATACTCAGTCTTGGGAGACGACCTCATCCGAAAGTTTCCGAACTGTGCTATCTGAGTACGATCTTCAGGATCGACCAGCAGTACCAGTTTGAGATTCCTTTGGAGCCAGGGAGCCTCTTGCCTGGCACTTGTTCACCGCGATGGGTCGATCCTCTTGTTGCGGTTAGGCTAGAGGTAATTTTGGAGAATGAGGTTTCATGTTTTCTTTGGCTTGCTCATCGGTCGGAACACGGCTACGCTAAGCATTCGTTAGACCACTTGAATCACGACTAAAAACGTCTGAACGACTTGAAACGTTTGTTTAATGATCAATTTTGAGACGTAGATTTGTCTACGTCTGCTTTCCATTGGTTACCTTTTTTAATAGATTTCGTTCGTTTTCTTTCCAACACATTAATTTTACCCATTTATGGGATAAATTATGTTTCCTTCCAGTCTGCAGGGAACGGAGAATACATTTATTTTCTCTTGGGTTTCAGCTCTTAAACGACGGCAACCGTGGGTTGAGAAAAGGCTCTCTCAAACATCGTTGGTATCAGTCAGAAGTCCAGCATCGAAAATTCTCCTCTTGAACCCCTAGAATATTTCCATAAACCACACATACACACGCAACTTATACACACTTTGGCCATGTTTTTGACGACGCAAGGGCTCGACCAGCAAACCATTTGTCTGACATGAAAAGAAGGGGTGTAAAGCGTGCTTTATGGCATTTCTAAGCATGCCAAAAGCATGAGCAGGTTATTCCTTATTTGTATTCGCATGATATAAGACAGTCGGATGTGTTCTAGAACAATTGGACAACCTTCAAACTTCTTGCTAGCAGGATACAAAACTTCATTGTTCGTGACACGCCGTTCCGCATCGTGCTGCAGAAACTTTCGTTAGCCGTCGTTCTTGCCGGAAGCACTAAGAATGTGGCCAAGCAAGCAAAGTCCTGGTCCTCCGAAGAGTTTGCACTTTTGACTAAATGAATTGCTTCTCGCCAGCAGTATTTTGTCGAACGACGTCCGGCATTCCCGGCTTGACTTTGAACGCCACTGTTCATTCGGCAGCTCATCCCGTCCTCGTTTCGAGTGTTTTCTACCACATGCTAATGGAGAAGTTTATTACCATACGAACCACTTCAGCGACCGATTTTGGTAGCCAAATCGTAGGCTTTGTAACTAGTTTGAAGTGAAACCATGGGCTTTGACACTTAGTTGTGGCCAAAGCAATTTTTAACAAAGTTCGACCAAGTTCCTCAAACAATTTTCCAACTAGCTTAAGGGTTGGTGCATGTAGAAAGCATTACAACTTCCACTCTACACGATGTTGTAGATGCGATGCTTATGACAACATTGATGAAAATGGTAATTTTTGGTAATGAGTTTAAATATCGATCGCTTATAAAATGAACAGAGCTGCTCATCGATGGTTAAGAACTTACAGGGCTGAATTTACTGCCGTTCGATTGATTGATCGAATAGCCAAATTGTCGGAGAGTTCGGGTGCTCGTTGTCAAATCAATCCAAGAGTTTCACGATAGTTTAGTTTGTAAAAGGAGTAAAGGTAAGACTTACATTGCTGCCGGGAGCTATTTGCTAATAGTCCGTTGCCATTGTTTTCAGTCCAACGAAGAATCGAGAAACTTGAAACGTATGTTCGTGCCAAATTGATACTTATTTGACAGTGACTACGTAAACTGTTTCATAAATCCTGTTAATTGTTGAAAGCTTCAGAATTGACGGATAAAAAGTGTTAACTATAATCGTACTTACCATTCACTGGATTGGATTTTAAATCGTGAAGTCATCAGCAATTCCGAGTCGATTGATTGATAATGGCCATCTACGGTCTGACTAACACCAACACTCCACACCTACTTGCTATTGCGATAACTTCAGTTTTTTTTCTAGCTCCGCTTTAAACCTAGCGCATTCTTTGCTATTTGCAGCGATTTCCCTGTTCGTCGCATGGTTTGAGTTTGTTTCCGTTCTCGATTTATTGGTGGCTCCACACGCATCACACGTAAAAACCAAGTTAGGATTTTCAAACAAAAAACTCTCAAAACTGACAACGACAGTGTCGGCGAAACACACCTTCACTCTCTCCATTGCAAAGTACGCTGTCAGCACCGGCCATCACTCACCACCACGTTATTAAAACATTTCGAATAGTTTATCTGTTCGATTGCCGTAAAAATCCGGGTTTGCAGCTCAGACCCAGTGATCACGCTCATGTCACCCACACATAGAGCTGTGCAAAACACATTGCAAACTAAGGCACACGCAATACGCACAGAGAGCTTTGGTCCGCCAGAACGTGATTTAAATAATCACGATAATTTCGCAAGCACTAAACAAAAGTACACAAAAATAACAAAATTACACAAAACTTTTGATGGATTAAACACTCGGACACGCTTGGAGACGCTAGTATGCAAACATTTCATCCGCCAACACAACAAAATAGACGGAACGCACCAAAAACACGACCGCACCTGGCATCACTTAGGCAGATAATGTGTGGAGATGTGTCTATCAATGTGAGACATTCGACAGATGGAGTCAATTGCACTGTCTCTCAGTAGTCGTTATCGAGGCCGCAGAGCAAAGTTGTACCAAAATTTTTAAACTTCAGAAGCAAAAGCAGATCGTTACGATGCGTGACGATCAATTCGCACTGCAGAGTTTTTTTTAAATTTCAATTCCCTGCCCATTCGCTCTTCGGTTCGGTATTCGGTATCCTAATTCGGTAAATCCTAATTCGGTATACTATCGTCAATGCCTGTTCTCAACAACCCCCTGTAAGCATCGGAACCTAGAATAGATTCTTCGCACTGCTATCTCATATCCGCATGCTACAAGACGGGAGCTGCGATGCCCAACACACAACGCGAGATCCATGACGAAATCAAACATATAGAAATATAGAATTTGGGGCGGCTGTTGGATTGGAGTTGAAATGAAGCTGGCAAGCTCCGTCTGTCTCCAGTGTTATTGATTTACGCGAGGTGACGAAAAGAAGCTTTTAAATTGATTGCTATTTTACTGTTCTGCACAGAACGATCATTACGGGTATTTTTGGATACATACTTTTACGTGATCTTCTACATCACAATGAAACAGACATAGTGACAATTGGTAACCCGAAAACGATGAATAATGTGTCCCAGTGATTCTTTTGCTAGATGATAAACTAGAAATTGACGAGAGATTACTTACTTACTTACTAAACGTTTGCAGAGTAACTTAAAGGGTGATACATAATAGTAGTTAGTAAACGTAGTTTTGGAATTATCGCTTTTTAATATGATTCGACGACTAGGTGACCTGTATTCGTAATCGTCAGCCATGCGGAATTGATTCTGCTCGCACCTTCTTCTGAATAGTCTTTTACCGTTGGACAGCCTTAATGTGAAGACGGAGGAGGCATTGCGTGCCGTACGAAAACAAGCGAACTTATTACGGCCAGCAATGTTTTCACATAAAACTTTTTTTACACGCTGTGCTCTCTCTCTTTCTCTCCTCTCCGATTCTTTTCCTGCTCATATTTAACCATGGTTTTGTGAATACATTCGATGCAGAGAACACCTCTCTGTGAAGTTGCTCCTTTTTTATCAATTTCTGTCTGTTCTCTTCCTCGTGGGCTTCACAATCCTTTTTTATTTTTAATTCCGCAACGCAGAGATGCACTTTTCGGTCACGTTGAAGAAGGGGATACCCTCCACCATTACACACGTGTAGCATTTTTGCGTGTTGTTCTGTTTCAACTTCATTTGAACTCCTTCGTGCATTTTCGACAGTTCTTGCCAAATCCTTCCAATTTTGGGTTGTTCTCCAGTTCCCGTTGTCGGCTCACGCTCTGCACTCTCTCGGCATGCCCTGTTTTGGGACATCCTGTTTTTGTTGCCTCTTTAGCTTGTTTCGAACCGGTTCGATGATTCGTTAGTTTTTTGGTTTCGAGTTTCCTTGTTATGCTTAATAAAGGCTTTATGTTTTTGTACGTACTCTGCATTTACCAATGCGCGGGTCTGACCGGTTCTTACCAAACCATGACTCGCTAGAAAATTAGAGTAAGCAGGAAAATTAGAAACTATCGAACACATGGGCTCGAAACAAGTGATTGCTTTATCTTAATGCTTTAGTTGATGCGTCATAATAATTGATGTGCTATTTGGTGCATTCATTACATGTTGTTCGCGACACACTAAAAATCAAGCACAGGGGAAATTGACAGAGTTACTAATTGCAATAAGATTACATCGGCTGGGTCTGCTCAATGAATCCTTTTACCATTACAAGTTGCTCTTTCCGGGACTCATCATTGCAAGTCGGTCTTTACTGCATCTCCGCACACCACTAAGCCGTTGACGTTGGCTTTGCTTTTATATTTTGTTTAAAGCAGCGTCTTCTTGGCCATCTTCTAGGCACGCTTGTTTGCTGTATTGAAAAAAAATCTCCGATCTCATGATCAAGGACAATGCAAATAATTTAAGTAAAAATATGTTTCAAAGATGGTAGAATTTTTTCGATGATGCAACTAAGTAATTTTCACTCATTATGTGGTAACAATACATGATAAATTTTACTATAACCTAAAATCTGTCTCGGATCTTAGGTCTGACTGTCTGTTTTTTCTTCACAACGTTTTTCTTTCCTGTTTGATGTCTTTCTCCTTCTTCTTAAGCAGAGTTATGAAAGCCTTGCACGTTCGATTATCGTTTTGAAGTGTTATCGTTTGTTTTGCGTGTCTTTTCAACACGTCACGCCGTCGCCTCTTTTGCCTGGAACCTCAAGGGAACCTTAACCACGAATTGCAGAGAAACATGGGTTTATTGCTACTCGTTCTTTTGCTGATTCTTCGCCTGCGGTTTTGCTCCCACCAACGATGGTCCCTATGATTTTCCGCAACAGGATGATAATAATAATCATGTAGTTTGTTACGTTCCCAGCGTGCGCATCAGCGGATGGACACCGAGCGATTCGCTAGTCCAGAGTTATGCTTGGTAATTTTCAGTGGACCAACTGCCCGAAGGGAAGAAGCCGGAAAACAGGGCAAGGAAATGCTTAAAAAGAAGGTGATTGATCGGTTGAGGTATGCGACGATCTGAAGCATGTGTAAATTTGCTGTAGCACGCTGTAGCTCGATCCGTCACTGGAGCCCTGCTGCTGTTCAAGCGGAGTATCGATTTCCGCGGATCTGTTTCGGTTCATACGGTGATTGGACATGGTTCTACAAATTCTTAGGCATAGAAAATGAAAATTTCCCAACAGTTCCTTCAATCCAAGAAAAACCGGAAGGCGATAATGTCGTTAATGGTGATGAGTGTGGCATAAAGTGTTAAAATGTAGCAATTGCGACGCACGGTAGCGTCTCGGGCAATGTATTACTCGCCTTGTGTTAATATTCGTTGAAAACTTGTTGATCGTTATTAAGTTCTGTTGTTGCCACGATATTTCACAGTGTTTCAGGATAACACTTTCGATCACAACTTCTTTTGGATTACCATTTTGGTGGTAGATTTCCTCTGTCTACTACGTGCGCAGTCTTGTGTTTTGCTAACAAAACTTTAAAACAAAGATCGATGACATCACGCGCGATACGACAACCGATGGTGGTCTAGGTGGTGTAACGCTGTGTTCGTAGGGTGGTGTGCTCGATGCATAAATAATCGTTTACAAATGGTTCACTTCACTTTATTGATACATTATGGGTGCACTCTCTTAAATCAACCCTTGGAGCCGCCGCTGTCGCATTCGTTGCACAAGTGAGCCATGCCACAATCTCCCGTGTCTCGAGACGGCTTGATCACGCCTTGCCGCTGGATTGGTGAGATAGATTCGCAGTTCAGCACCGCGTTTTGCGGTGCAGTCCTCCTTTGTCGCCCACGACACGATCCGCACAGGCTAATCCAGACAGCCCCTAGAAAACAGAGGAGTGTGTGTATAAGAGAAGAGGGCAGAGGAAGGGCCTTTTGCCAATGCCGAACATATGCTGCACTTGAGCGCATACGATTCAGTACTTAGCATTTTACATACATTACATTTTAAGCACACCGCGTGCTCGAAAAACCGGTTCGCTTTTTACGCGCCTCACGCAAACGAGTGTATGCGTTGTGCGCTTAAAGTGCCGTGCCATGGGACAAACTATGGCCCGCTGCTAAGCGAAGAAAAACTATGCTTAAGGAGACTGCGAATCCACAGACGTCTCGGGGCACACACAATATCAGCTTTTGTCACAACCTATCCTCTAGCAATTTGCATACATACTGCACATGCGTATGTGTGTGTTTTATGCTGTAAATGCATGTTGTTGGTAGCTATGTTGGTCTGACGCGGCACAAAAGCACAACGAAAGTTGGGCCTCCGTCCAAGAACACTCCACGGCATCTCTAGAGGTACTCGAAAAAATCAATCAACTATTGAGTGAGTGCCCGGCACGGTGTTAAAAAGGATATGAAACAAAACACCCGCCAAGATTCATGTTTGCAACGGAATGCGCTAACATGTTCGGTTGTGTGGCATTACTACAACTGCCGCCCAACCGAATGGCATACGTAACTGCCATGGTTTGTTCTAAAAGTTAGCCGAATCGAAAGAAGCTGATCGTCGACCGGCATTGGGTGGAAGAAACAGCCGGTTAGGATTCAAAGTTTCTCAAAACACCTCGTCACGCGTGTTGCGTGATCGTAAATTATCTCTCACCAAGCTGTGAAGAAGCAGATGGGAAAAGCACAAGCGAAATAAGAAAAGTGAGGTTGATCACCGAATGTGATCGGGCGAGACGATCTTGCGCGCGGTGACGAGACATCTCGCTCCACGGGGATGAAAGCGAATCAACCAAAGAGAGGTGAATAAAAACACCTCCGGCGATAAAGAAACTCGATCCGCGCATTCATCGACGGCCCAACATCACGACGCTACCGAGCGGGGAACGGACGGAGCCCACCGGGGGGACGGAGGCCACCAGTACAGGTTCTGGTTGTAGGGCTCGTTAGAAGAGTTGAGTTGGGTCAATTAGCACATGGTGAAAAGAGTTTCACAGCGATGCGCCTGTTGTGGCGAGCGCCTTGGAGTCAGTGAGCCCGAAGAAAAGAGCAAAACGAACAACATCGCCGAGCCCATCGTCGTGTTGGTGGAGGCCCTCGGCAAGAACGATCTTCGCCTTCAGCTCGTTTCCTTCAACATCTCGTCAGCGCTTGATCGCATGGCGCTGAGGGCGCGGTGTGCGTGTAGACAGCCGGACAGGGCCCTGTGCGCCGCAGCTAGTCAAACAGCAGCCACTTTCGGCCATCGGCACCCTTTCGCTCCCAGGGCCCAGCCGCGGTGTCGGCCAAATCGGCGAGGCGATCGGCTCCGGAACGATGATCATCAGTGGGTCGCTTCGCTTGGACCTTTCGGCCGGCCCTGTCGAGACTTCGAGCTCCGTTGCTGGATAATTAAGTGAATGATGTCTAATCGACCGTAATAATTTTTATGCTTTCCGCACTCTGGCCGCACCTTCCATCGCCAATAAGTCTGGCTCTAGTTGATCCTTTCTTTCTCTCTTTCTTGATCGCAAATTCGCTTTTTCCGAGCTCCTCCATGAAATTACAGCTTGACAGGATATAGAGTTGTGGCTACTGAATTCTGCCCTCGTACTATACGGAAGCCATTTACGCCGGCTCTCGAGGTAAATTTCCCTGCCATCCTCATTCTGAATGGCGGCAGTCCACGACGGTTTCACAACACGCTTTTTGAATGTTATTTAACACATTTTCTTGCACTCTTCTTCTTGTAAGCTGGTTTCGCGGTCAAAAGCGAGAAAATGTCATCGAATTTAAATTCCCTTCTACACTTCTGGTTGAAACATTCATACGTGCTTATTGGTACGCACGTATGTATTCGTACATTAGTATTTGAGAACTGCTTACTCTCTGTGCAGAATCATTACGCAATCGACACAACTAAAGATTTTCCACACAAAAAACAATTGCATTTCGCATTATGGCTACTAGAAATAATACAAGCTTCCACCTTAAAGATTACAAACATCAAGCAAGCAAGAGAGTCAAGTATTGCATATTCTTTGGTGCATCATTATGAGCCTTTACGCGTTGATCGTCGAAACCAATAATTGATTTCCGTTTCGAACGAATATTTAGTTTATTTACATCCAGTCCAATAACCGTCGATGAGGAAAGGCTACGCGGAGTGGTCTGTGGACCTGCTAGTCTTACATTACTCACCAAAGGAAGACCGATCGTTACGCATGCCAATTATCAATCTGAGTGCATTCCCGCGAATGCATATGCAAAGTGCAATAACATAAAAGAGCTCGGCGGCCGTTCTCGCTGTGCGATGTGCATCAATAGCCGACAGCCGAAGTCCCATTATAAGCGCGTAATGACCAGAAGCCAGTTATGCATTGGTTATGCAAATCGGAACCATGGCAGTAGCTGCACCGGAAGATTGAGACTGACCACTTCCTGAGCGGAAAGGTTTGTATCATCGATGCAAAAGTGAAGCGGTATAATTCTCAAATCCGAGCCACTCCGCTGTGGTTGGCGCCAAGGCAAACACCACTGGGTTATTCTTTGATTTACGCATTGAATACAGTTTAATGCCATCATGGCATCATAATAAGAATGAAGAACATACCATACAATCTTATAAGTTGTACGGGGTAGAAATAGTTTTCAAATCTCCAGTGTCATAAAAGCGTGTTAAGCAGTATGCAATGGGGCCGAATTCGAATGTGGCGCTTATGTGTTATCTTCGGAATTATTGGATATTTCGTGGGCAGTCAGCTCGTTTCATTGATTACATATAATTACGCATTAACACTGCTGCTCGTAGAATTCAATTAATCTAAAGTTGTTGTATTGTAATGGCGGCTACAATTGAGATGACTGGATGATTTTTTGTGGGTCTTTTGAGAGGATGAGAACATTTCTGATGTTTCGAGTCTCAAAGTCACAGTACGATCATTTCTGGCCTTGCAATGGATCGTTCGGAAACGCTGCGTCCGTTCGTGTAGCGTCCGATGCCGGAAGTACTTTCCTTGCGGCTTTGAGTTAGTGTTGAGTTATCGTTTTCTCATAGGGGCCGATAACCCGTTCGCTATAATAAAATTGCGCTGGATCTTTCGCTACTAATAGCCCTCCTTCCAACAATGTAGAACGAGCCTGAACCATGCTTTTCGATTTTCTTTTCCTTCTTATTCGTAAGAACGGACTACATAATCATTGTTCAATCGTGGGTTGGAATCATTGGTTGGAAATGGTGCCTGCCGATCGATCGGATGTGGGAAATTATTGGCTTGTTCAAGATCCGAGCGATCTATGCAAGAATGTGGTACGATTTTTTATAGTAACAGGGTATCTTTCGGAACAGTATATCCCTCGTTCAACAACCTTTCTGCTATTTCATGTGCCCGTACCTACAGCACAAAAACCGATCGTTAAAACTTTTACGAACGATTCGCCAAATTCATATTTTATTTTACCTAAATCTTTTCTCATCAATATCCATTGACAGTATTTGGAAGAACATATCAATACAAAGTCTTTTAATTACGCTCGACTACGTTAGGGGTTTGGTACTATGCAATGACAGAGTCGCTACTTTTCGGTACGTGACACAAGGTTCAAAGAAAAATTACCGCACGCCGCATTGATTCAGTACGCAGTTGAAACATGATGTCACAGTACGACCCTCGACCAGCCAGATTGAGCAAAAAATCGTTCCTAATGTGGCGCGAAACGGCAACCACATTTTTAACTTCATCAGTCATCATATTGCCATCGGGTGTCGGTTTGTTCATTCATCTTTCATTCAGTTTTCATTGCACATATATACAAAGTTGGTGTTGGAAATTTAACGGCCAATGTCTAAAGACAAGGTACTTGAGATTGAATGTTGGTCAAACGGACAAAATGTCGCGCAAAGCAATCTGTTTTGCTGAATGAAAAGTATCGAAAAGCATGAACTGTTCTATCATTTTATATTCAGCGTGATAGCTTACAAGAAAAACCGAAATACAAATTTCGAATTCCGTGCTTCAAGATTCTTTTTTTTTTTAATCCTTGAGTTACGCAGATTCTTAAAGTTTAACTGTGAAGTGCAACATGATTTTCCGCTTTTCTCTTCTACCATCGACGAAAGAGTTTCCAATTAATTCGTTTTGCTGTTCACTTTGATGACGTAATAGCTCCGAATCAGAGCTACAGCGCTACAGCATGCACCGCTAGGATCGACGATTTGGCCGACGCTTGGTCGATTTCAATTTAAAACAGCCGCACCGACTTTATTAGTAGCAATTGACGGTGATTATACTATCGCCTGCGATTGCTTTGGGTTCCAACAATCTGCCATGGCTCCCGATGTGCTGTTAGAATGTTTGATCATACAGTGCCAACGAAGACGTCGGAGCGACCTGTTGCGTCGGCTAATACTTGCTTACGGTGGACAGTCTTGGTCTTGGCGTCGGCTAATGTAATTTACAATTTGTGAGCTCAAAAAATGTGCGGGAAAACAGTCACAAACGAAGGGGAAATGTTCAAAACGTCTGTGCTTGCCCGGGAATGTGGGTGTAGTTAATTTTGGTACTTGGTGGTTCCACGACACAAACCGGTCCCGAATTGCCCGAGACCCACGAAAAATCATAGCAAAACATTAAAACGCATGGTGGAAACGTCAAACAACAACGGTGTTTTCGCGACAACGTGAAACGCAAAACGTACTCAATTCGGTTTTCTTTGCGCATAAACGCGCTGTCCACGTTGTAAGCAAAACCCCGGTGAATCGATTTCGTCGAGTGTCATTTTAGTAAATCAGTGATAGCTTGGCAAGGTGCTTGTGGCCTCGACGACATTCATCTCGTTGCTTTTGCCTTAATATTATTTCATTTCCCTCTAATATAGATGACGAATACTAATATATAGTTTGTGCGATCGCTGGAAAGTGCGTTTTCAGGACAGAATCTGCTCTATTCATTTTCTTTCGCCAAAGTCGATAAGCCATCAAAATTGCCACCCTAGCGTAGATTTCCACCGCAAAAATCGTAAGCCTTGCGATTGTGTGTAAACGGCGGAATATCTGCGAGTATGTTACGCCGACATTGTGTGCTTACAGCCCGTGTTATCTTTTGTTAACTTATTGATCATTTTCGCAGAACCCAGCAGTCACATTTTCACAGACGTGACTTGCGTGAGCAGACGCAGGGCAGTGGCAACCATGGCAACGCTTCTAAAGGCGTTCGGCAGCTTTTTCACAAAGCATCCTTTGGCGGGAAACGGTTTAGTGTACGGGACGCTTTACGTCGGAGCAGAATTTTCTCAGCAAACGATAACGAGAAAGATTTTGGTTAGTACTGGAGTGCAGTGACCTGGAGAGAGCATTTATATAAGACACGTCCTACCTTTTCAGACTAATCCACCGCAAAGCATTGACAGGCCCACGCTGGGACGGTATGCCGTGATGGGCACGTTTGTTTATGCTCCGATACTATACAATTGGTGGGTTGTTATACAAAAACCACAGATCATGATCATGCTACTTCTCGCAGCCCGTGCATTTTGATATGGAATGCATTCATCAATTCAAACTCTTGTTCTAATTACGATCCTGTTTTTTCTCCCTACTATTTGTATCTTCTTTGTGCTAATATGTACGAATGGAAAGCTCCCCCACTCTCTTTCTCTCTCTCTGTGTTTTTTTCTACTACTATTTTCTTCTTTTCCTTCTCCTTGAGTCGCACGAAACGTCACTCGCTTGGTCAGGTTTGTGGAAATATCACAAAGCTACAAAATGATCACATCTTCAAATACACATTCATTTTTTTCGCGCCTCCATTATTTCTGCACACCAAGAAAGGAAAACGAAACCTTTTGTCTCTCGAAGGTAATTAATTGCCACTGTTGTAGCCTCACCACATAATACGGTATTGTAAGTGCGAAAAAAACGCAAAAATGTTGTGCTAGCTCCAAAGCATTGACTTGCATTGCATATTAGAAAGAATGACAAAAAAAATGTCTAAACATATGTATTAACGTAGATTTTTATATACGAACATTACAGGTATAGGTGGCTTGATAAAACTTTCCCTGGAACCGCAAAAAGAATCATAGTAAAAAAGTTACTGTTGGATCAATTTTTGTTGACTCCTCCATTGTTGGTGATATTTTTTACTGGTATGTATTGTGTGGCAGCCAGTCAAAGTATGCGTAGCTACCCTTTCGTCCTCCACAAATGCAGGCATGTCACTAATGGAACGACAATCATCCATCACCGAAGAGTGCCGGCAAAAGTTTGTTCCCACGTTTGCCCGATCCTGTCTTTTTTGGATTCCAGCTCAAACCCTAAATTTTGTTCTGGTACCGCCAAAGTTTCGAGTAGTGTACGTGGGCTCATGTGCCTTCGCTTGGGTTAATATACTCTGCTGGGTCAAGCGCCAAAAAATGACTAGTGATCTGAAAGTTTAAAAAACCTTTCAGAGCGTCATTCAGGAGACTTTTTAATACAACGCTCGTTTCTTACAACGCTAACACTAAACCAGGCCAGCTTCAGGCTTTAGGTAGAGAACAAATCATTTAGCTAGAACACAAAAAGAAGTTTAAAAAGTAATCTACAAGAACACAATCAATTTTATAGCACACGCAAACGCAAAACGACGCCGTTTGGAATATAGTAGCTAAAATAATTAAAACGATAGAAGTAAGCATAGCTATTTTGATTACTGTTAACTTTTTAAAACATTGTTTAGCTCCAACTTCGTTGTTAATATCGAGCAATAAAACCAAAATTTTGAAAACCTCACGTATCAACCATTGGTAAGGCAATTGTTTAACGTCACATACTGTAAATAATGAGTACATGAGTCGCTTTGTTTTCACTGTGTTTCTCTAAGGGTAGCAGCTATACATGATCGGAAATCAACTTTGAGAATGATTCTCCCATACTAACCACAATTTATAAAAATAATTCACACCTTATTCTTCCACTCCGTTCCTCCATACCATACTTCCTATCAGGGCGGATACTAAACAAAACTAACCGTCGCTGGGAGTCCACCAGTGCTACGTTATGCGAGTGAAATGCTAGTAGAAAACGTATACTACCTTTGTATACATATTTGAAATTGATTATAAACAAATGGTTTCACTCGATCGTATTTCGCGCTCATCACTAAACTTGCTAGCTAGGCCGTGCCAGCACTAGCACATGCCCAATGTTGTGAGCTGATATGAACACAAGCCCTGGACATATGTATATTTTCCAAGTTTTTTACGCTAGACGACGCAATGAAAGTCTACACTTGAAACCAAAAGTTTTGTTAGAGAGTTTGGAGTTCTCTTCCAGAATAAATTTTTAGGTACATGCCGGGAAGGTCAGTTTTCTATTGACACTTTTCACGGTCTTTTTGCAATTACGACATACCATCTAAAACGACGAAGATTTCTGTACAAAATGCATTATGCAATGCAATGCACTATGTTCATGAGTTTTCGAACTTATTTAGTTGTACAAATTACTTAAAGTTGCGTTAACTACAATCGCGTACTTCAGTGTAGCCGCTTCGAACCACACGTCGATCCTAACCTCTAGAACTATCGTTTGGTGTATACCCTGTCTTTTCGCTCCCTTCCTCGAACGGTTCATTTGTCTGTTGTGTATAATAAAAAATTAAGAATAACAAAAACAACGTAGCTACCCGACCCACAAGGACCCACCAATAAACCACACCAACCAATACGATCGCCCATCGCGATCGCGAGGTCAGAGGAAGGTGCTACGCGTTTTCCCCTATAATGGACACAGCTTAGCTGTAGCGAGGGCGAGAAGACATTATATTTGGGTGAACGAAGGTAAGGTGACCCCACCGTTGCTCTCGAGCATTCAAACATCGGAGGTATGGTGGTGCACAGTCAGCCCTACCTCGACGCATGGGAAAAAAGTAACAGATTTATTTTACGATCCAACGGACGATGGACGCGCGCATTTTGACACCTCCAACTCCCGCGCCTACACCCCAAGCGTATACCCTTTTCCGATCGCTTGTAGATAGTTTGTCGTAAACCACACGGGAAGCGAGAGTTTTCTCGCACCACGCAACCACACGCATTTTCCGGCTAGCCAATCGTCACCAACGCAATTGTAAGCGAAAATAAATTGTGGCCGCCGGCACAGGAGCTATGAGGAAATTGTGTACACGTGGACCACACATTCTGGGAGCGATGTTACTCATTCGCTTACCGTTCGCCGGCTGAGAGACCCGAACTGTGTAGTGGGGTAGAACTCGAGCCAATCAATACAGCGGACGGTTTCGCGCTGAAAATAAACAATTCCACGCGCAAACTAAGTAAAGCAGGTACCACGTGTTTCATATTGTGCTGCTCGCTCCTTCCCCTAATCGTGTTCGCGTTTTCATAGGTTCCCTTCGCTACTAAATATTCCTGCCCCATAAACAGAATGCAAGGAGCATTCGAAAACAAGTAATATGCATTCGTGGCGCATACCACAAAGCGGGCGCCTGGTTGCTATTAACAGCACCTCTGAAAGAGACAGTGGCGTTGCATATTATGGGTGTACGACGAAAGTGCAGTTAAGTAACATAAATTTATCTAGCCGTACTCTGCCAGAGCCCTTCCTGGCTAAATGCTCGTACTACTCATAGTATGAGCAATAACATCGTTAGCATCGAGAATAGCATATTTTAAATGCTTGCAAAGGTTGTCTTGTAACAACATAGTTGACAACCTTTGAAGCTGCCTTTGCTTGAAAATATACGTTACTTCACAACTCTGCACTTCGTTGAATAATAACCATGCCAAGCACACATTACTCCGCTTAGAATACCACGCAACAACTTTGGGAACAACCGCCAATAGCAAAGAAAGCCCTTGTCCTGTTCTCTTCGTTATTTTTCTTCTCTGTAAATGAATTATTGTGCGTTGCAGTCGTAGACTTGGAATTCATATGGATTCCCTGGCGAAGTTCTTCCTCCCCGTCGTGTTTCGTCAGTAAAACCGAAATTTCTACCCATGCTGGAGTGCTTAGGTTGACATACGGATGCATACACGCGATGTGGCTTACTATTTGTACGGCAACAATAATTTAATATAGATACTGACGGAGTACGCTCTTGATGACCGAACAAAGCTGTTCTAAGGGGCAGCAGAAAAATCTATATAAGCCAGGGCTCAACACTCAACACAACTTATTCCCTCCAAAGCAAATGTATTGATAACAAGGCAAAACCTGCTGCCAAGAGACTTTCTTCTCCAGTGATTGTTACTGTGTACCAATCAGCACAGTGAATCGCTACCGTTGCGTGCCTGACCTTTGGCAAGTGAACTTCGCACATACGTTTGCGTTCAGTGTCCGGCGCATCAGTCTCTGAGCGCATGTCTCAACGCAGTTCAGTTACGCTCCACGACTCCAGCATACAACCTGATTCAACAATGAGTTTCGAAACAACCGCATTCTTCGACTGGGCATCCGGCACAGGTGCCTCCATCTGGGAAGCCGTGGCACGCAACTTCAGCTATCCTGGCCCCTTTGGTCCAACCGGTCCGATTGCAAAGAGCAGAAACGGAACCGTGCAGGATGAAAGTCGGCTCGATCTTCTGCTATCACCAACCCAGTTCGGTATCGTCTCGGGATTGGTACTGTTTTTGTTTTTACGACACAAAATGATCCGGTGGAGAGAGGAACACGACGACTTAAAGTTTACCAGTGGTGCGGTGGATATGCGGCGAGCCATCTATACGTTCCTTACGTTTCTTGAGTTCGTGTTAATTTCGCCATTGCTTGTTGCCGTGATTCTGGTGTTTAAGTTCTATCGCACGGCTATCGAACTCGTGTTACGTCGGCGTCACGGAAACCACTTCAAAGGGCTTTTGGACGGAGCGGACGTTGTGTGGGCAATCGAAAATGAAAACTCCCGCGGAATGATCAACATCCTGACACACGTTGAAGAACCGTCCGGTGGCCATCACTCTACCATCAGTTCAGAAATTCTGCTCACCTTGCGTAAACGTATTTCGTCACGGCTGATGGGCTACTATCAGCCCCATCCAAAAATGTTCTGGAAGCGCAACGTAGAGCTGGGCTATTACTTTTGGTCTGATCAGTCTGCACTCACCGTTGAAGATTATATACGATTCCTAGACCTCGTCCCGTTGTCGGAAGGGCAATCGCACATCGAGGAACACCATTTGAGGACATTGCTAAGTGCAATCAACAACCGTAACCTGCCTGCCGCTCACACTTCTTCCTGGGAAGTTCTCGTTGGCCGCCAACCGATAATCGATGAAAGTAAACAGATTTTGAAATATCCGGTAAGTAAGTGTGTGCTGAATGAATGAAATCCTCCCTGAAAGACTCACGTTTGTCGACATCTTAACGAAATAGATACTTTTCCGTGTCCATCATTCGCTGGGCGATGGTGTGGCGCTAATGCGTCTGCTGTTGGAATCGATCGTTGATAGGGAGGTACCATCACGCTGGAAATACTTATCGAAGCTTAAAGTGATGAACATCAACTACATTCTTGAGAACAACAACACTTCGGTACATCGAAATCCATATAAACAGGAAACTTGCATCGTCCGTTCATGGAAAAAGCTTCCTTCTGTCGCAGATTTTGTAGCGCAGATGGAGCGAATACGACGTATTCTGTGGACCATTTATACAGCACCGGCATTTTTTCACGATGTGTCGCGACGACAAGTGGATAGCAATTGCATTCATGCAACAGAAATGTCCCACGACAAGGTGGTCAGTTGGCTGTATGAGGAAAACACCGGGAGCTGTTGTCACACGATGGTTGATATTATTAAACGCACCAAACGGCTGTTGCCTGGTACAAGATTTTCCGACGTATTCCTTGCGGCATTGTCATCCAGTTTAGAGCAGTACTTCAGGAACAGATGCGACCAACTAACCCCTGCTCAGAGTCTCACTGTAGTACTTCCTGCCAGAATCGAGAAAGAATGTAAGTCATCGAAAACATTTGTAGATATATCTTACTTTTGCTTTCTTTTCTCGACAATTTAATTACCATGTTAGCTCCCCACTTGAAGCTACACAATCGTTTTTCGGTGGCACTGCAAACATTGCCCATCGCACCCGGCATCTGCTTAAATGACTCCAATCGCTGTCTCGCACTTCGAAAGCGCATCCTTGCTATAAAGAGCTATTCGGACGCATTACGCTCTTCGTCCGATTACATGGTCCGTACCGTCAGGGATGTTGAGGGAACTCAGAGTAAAACCGCCACTATATTCAAGTTATATTACAGATTAACTATTGGATAATGTCGAAAATGACTTGCCTCTTTCCGGAGGCCATCCTACGAAGGATTCTCAAAAGCGCACACAGCACAATGGCGATCTCGAACCTGCCGGGCCCACAGCAACTACCCCGTATCCAAGGACGCGAACTAAAAAACCTAACTTTCTTTATTCCGAATCTAGGCACTACCGCCGTGGGAATCACACTTCTCACTTACGGGGGAAAGCTACAGCTAGGCATACTTGCCGACAGGGCCGTTATTGGCAGCGAAGACGAAGCTCACAGCATTCTGCAAGGGGCGGTCGATGAACTCAAAAGAATGGGTCACTTGCTAACGGAAGTGCTATGAGCGGAATTAGTTGTGATCTTCTGAAAGTATGTCAAAGTGATAGATAATAAATTTTTCAAATTACCTTTTGAGAATGTGTATTTAGCTACTTTGATCTAGAGCAGTAGAAAGGAACAGCTAGACAACGGGTCGCACCACATAAAGAAAATGTTTTTTCATTAAATTTTACACACTTTGGTTTGGATTTGAAATAAATCGTATCGGTCATTTCTGTGCCGGTAGCTGAACCGACAAGAACATTTTCTTGTGATTTTTTACTGATTTTTCCGACTGGTGTAACGTAATTATGTACTCCGCGGACGTGGCCGCGTCCCGCACAAAACAGTTTCGAGGGCCGCGTGTTTGAGACCTCTGATCTAGAGCAACGATGCAACCCTGCCAACAGTTGGTTTGGTCTCTATTTAAAAATTTGAATTTAAAATTTCTTTCGTAGCTGTCGACAGCGTGAAACGTCAAAGCTCTGCTGTCATTGTGAGGTGGCATCTACGATTTGCCGCAATATTCATTTCCGTTTCTCAGTTAAGCTGTTTCGCGTCGTAAATTTAGCTGTCCTAATTGTTTCCTACTTCTACGTTGATATTGTCACCGCTACTACGGATCCATAATGCAGAAGGCTCAGAAAGGTACTCAGCCTGTTGGCAAAGCCCAAGCCGACATCCGCCAACTCATGGGAAGAATTCGGGTGAATACTACAAACCCACCAGTGCAGAGCGTTGTTCCAACATCAACAGAAAAGACCAACCACCGCAGGCCCATCATCTATGATAGCCCTTCGGCAGATCCGCCGCCAATCGCTACCGTTCGCGACCCTGGACTTAGCAATTCTTACGCTCGTGCATTGTTCTTCGATCACACTGATGTTTCTCGAGTGGTGGAAAGCAAAATGCCCGGGCGTAGTGAAAATTCGAAGGAGAAGTACGCTAACACAATCTACGAAACGTACGCGACACAGCCGTCACTACGTATCCGTGAACCACTGCATCAAATTTCGTTCGACACAACGTACCACGAAGGTCTGTTTCGGATGGCACAAACAATGCCCCTAAACAGTGCGGAACAGTTCACTGGCTACCGGAACAAGCTAAGAAGTGGTGGCGTCCAGGAACTCTGCTTTGTTGATATGACGCAGAATAACTGCGTGCTGGAAGATCAAAAAATGATAGTTGCAAAAGTAAAAGCACGGTTCAACAACTGGTCCGCCAAACTGGACAAGCTGACCAAATATCTTACACACTCACAGCGTATTCGCGAGAAGAAGAAGAGCCGCGAACGTGACAAGCTGCGCAAGACGGTGCTGAAAAACTCGAACCTGCAGAGCATAAATAGCGGTATGTTGCAGAATTTACAGGAAAAACTGATCGACGAGCTGTTACGTCCTAACGAACCTAGAATGCTACCAATTTTGTGCCACTTTCAGTTCAACGACGATTCATTGAATCGACGTTACCAGATTGGAAAATACTCTTCAAATAGACTGTTACCAGCTTATGTCCCTATTTTCACCAACAATAGCATAATAAGTTCTAGCGAAGTTAGCTTGAATTCCTCTATCGTTTCTGATATCAGTATTAACGAAACGGAAAATGTTGGCGTGGATCAACCGTCGGAGATAGCGTCGAGAGAGAGTCTGCCGACTACAACAAAAAATGTGCTAGTGGGAATTGAACCACCGCTGCAAAGATCAGTCCTTTCTGTAAGCCATATTGACCGCCATATTCATTTCCAGTGCCCAGCAATGAACGCACAGGAAAATAGACCAAGGAATG